>NC_079221.1:8718090-8723090 GCF_029633865.1 Lampris incognitus | reverse complement strand
AGTTTGTTTTTAGGGATGTATGGCGGGCGTGTAAACACGCACGCCCCTCGCCTGGTTCTCACTCGTCACTGGCGTGTGAAACACACACACGCACACACACACACACACACACACACGCACACACAGAGGGCACAAAGTCATTCTGCACACGCACGCGCACAACGCTGGCGGCGCTCGGCCGTCCTCTTGTAGCCGTCTCGGTTGTCATGTAGATGTACCTCTTCCTGCATTTGTTAAACCTCCTCGTCCTCCTCGCAGGGACGCCGAGAAAGCCTGAATAAGGAAAACTATAATGTGAGATTTCCTCCCGGGCACCACGCCCCCCCTCCCCTCCCCCCCCCCCCCCGCCTTGATAACCTTGCCGGGAGCAGGGTGGAGGAGGAACCAGCGAGGGCCACTGTGCAGTTTTGTTTGCCCTTCCATTAAATCACACCGCTAGTCACTGTGGTAGCGGGGTGTGGTTTAGTCTCTGCTGCAGGCGAGACGGGGGGCGGGGGAGGGGGAGAGGGGGGAGGGGAGGGGGGGTTGTGGGTCGTCTGGGAGCAGACGCGACGGCGGTTTGTTAGCATTCAGCCTCAGGTGTATTCAGTCGCCGCGCCGCCGCGCTGTGCAGGGAGGCCGCGTCCCGGGCTGACACCGGCAAGTCAGATGAGCGAAGCCGGCAGACACGGGAGACGTGAGATGCCCCACGCCGGCGCCGTGCAGCATGAAAGCAAAGACACTGGCTGCTTGTGAATAAAGTAACGCTGTGTTTTCGACCAACCCGCGTTCCTCCTCCCGTCGCCGAACCCTCGCTTGACACGAGACTTGCCGCAGTCACTCGCCAAAAAAAAACATTTTTTGAAATTTCTCCATATAAAACCTCGTCTACAGCCATTGATGTGCAGACTCGCTAGCCCTTGGCTAACGGGTCGGACCCTTTAGTTGACTGGTTAGCGTAGTCGCCCGCTGTGCGGTGGGCTGCATATGTGCCCAGAGGCGTGAGGGAGCTGGGTTGTGTAACGCTGGGGGCTGTGTAACAGTGTAACCACCGTGGGGGTGTAGAGGATGTGTAAGTTAGTGTAGTCTAGCCATCCGTGGTCGTTACATTGTTACACTAGTTGTGAAGCACAGTGGCCCAGCGGTCAGCACGGTTGCCTCACAGCAAGAAGGTCCTGGGTTCGAACCCCAGGCCGTCCCAGGCCCTTTCTGTGTGGAGTTTGCATGTTCTCCCCGTGTCTGCACGGGTTTCCTTCGGGTGCTCCGGTTTGCCCCCCCACCATCAGAAAGACATGCGTGTTGGGGTGAATACGCCTGCCTGTGCCCCTGAGCAAGGCAGCCGCCCGCTGCTCCTACACAATAGGATGGGTTAAATGCAGAGAATGACAAAATAAAGTGGCTTTTTTAATGAATGTGCGTCAGCACGCTAGCAGCCTTATAGAATTACACTGGTCAACACAATTTTTCTAACATGGGGGTTTTTCAACGGATTCTAGCTAACTTTTGGGTGCTGAATCCAAATCTGGAATTAGTTTTTGCCCATCACATCAGGTTTTTGAACTATGAAAAATCATTATTTTTGAGAAAACAGCAATTTTACACTGGGAAGTTAAAAAAACACTGTCGCATTAGAAGATCGATAGATGCAAAAAATGATTACAATGAATAAATAAACTCTCAGCCTAGCATGAAATTACCTAGGAAATGAATAGGGGTCATTTTTATCCCCACCAAGACTGCCGGACTAGATGGTCAACTTTTGTAAAATCCTGAATAAGGAGCATGCAGACAGCACAAAAACTTGAAGCGATAGAGCAAATCTGAGCTCAGATTTGGATTCAGCAGCCCGAAATTAGCCAAAAACAGTTTCCAAAGTCCATGCAAGAAAAAAAAACTATACTTTTGTAGACCAGCGTTATGTGTTTACACACATGCACACGCTTGCAATTTTGGACCAACGGCAAAGACGGAATCAAACAAGACTTTCCCAACCTTTACAAACACTACGGTACACAACCGACCCATTGCACACACTCAAAACATATCAATCATCGACACCCCCAGGTCCGGCGCCACCCTCACGTTCTGCAGAGCACCGGGGTCAAAGGTCAGATTATTTAAAACCTGTCTAAAAGTGTCTAAGTCTCAGAGGCAGATGGGGTCTGCCTGAGGTGGTTATTGACTGCATGTCTGCGTGTCTGACAAGTATGCGACCCCATATGCTGTCCGAAATCCCTCACCTGTTCCCGCTGAGCTTTGCCGGTCTATAATGAGAACGCAGCGATGCTTCACCATCACTGCCCGGTACTGGGGCTTTCTTTTTCTGGGCCCCACGTGACAACGGGGCAACACTCATTTAGAAACGACAACTTTCCACCGATATAGACGTGAATGTGCTATGAGGATGTCAGTGACCCGGAGAAACTTTGCACCGTATCTCCAAAACGTTCTTTTTTTAATGAGGAGTAAATTGTAAACTTAATTTCCCCCATGTAACAGACATGCGAGAGTTTTTCACGAGTTTTCTCACCATCAACTTGGACCTCCATCGAGAGAGAGAGAGATTGAAAACACCAGATCAGAAATCTGGTGATAAGTGAGATGCTCTGTGGTGAAGTTCAAACTGGAGTTGTCCCTCCCAACGTCATCCAGGACATAGACCATGTCAACAACGCATGGAGAGTAAGACAGGTGTGTATTTGACCGACAGGTTGTAAATGACACAACAATGAATGAGATCAACAGCCTGCCAGAGTTACTGTTCACCCCTGTCGGTGTAATGGAGGACGGCCTGTATGTCTTCATCTGTCCTGTTAGTCGATGAGTGTCCATGCACACATACATAGAAACCCTTGATTTTCTCTTTGCTCATTTCATTTCAGTCCTTTACATTCTGGTGTGTCATACTATGCACATACTGATTTCTCTTCTCCTGGAGGACCACCTTGCCATGGTGGAAAAGGTTGCGTCCACCAATGATCCCAAGAGCTGTGCCGTCCGGAGCTCGGCTCCTGGCGGGGTCACCCAAGGTGGGCAGGTCAAGGGGGAGGTTCAAGACAAAGCGCAATCCAACAAAGATCTCAACAGCAGAACTGGCGGAAGATGTCTCCAGGTCACAACGGCAGTGAAGGCGGATGAAGGCTGCAACAGAGGGTGGTCCCCGATCGTCTTGGTTCTCCATGCCATCGGACTCTGGCCACCCCCGTGCCAAGGACCGTGTGGTGGCTGCAGGCACATCAGCCTCTCCATGTAATAAGCTGTCACGTGCAGGCGTCCTCCCATTGTGGCTCCAGGATCGGCCTCTAGGCCCACCTGAGGACCCAGAGGAACCCAGAGGGAGGACGGTCATACTCGACCCCGAGTGACCGCCGATGATGATGATGATGATGTGATAGTGATTTCTGCAAGTGAGAGACATCCTTTCTTCTCAGATCTGCATTTGACATGTTGAGATCCTGGGCTAACCTTAACCATGACCCCAGCCTGAATCTAAATAATATATCAACCCAGGGACATCTTGCCAAATGCTGGTCTAACACAGGGGTGGGCAATCTTATCCAGAAAGGGCCGGTGTGGGTGCAGGTCTTTATTCCAACCAAGCAGTTACACACCTGTGTCTCCTAATCAAGTTCCTCAGCAAAGACTCTACTCGTTGATTAGTGGGATCAGGTGTGTAACTGCTTGGTTGGAACAAAAACCTGCACCCACACCGGCCCTTTCTGGATAAGATTGCCCACCCCTGGTCTAAGATCATCACGGTTCCCATGTATCCTGGAAAATCTTGAAATTTATAGACTAGTTTTCCAGTCATAGAAAACACCTGGAAAATGATCAAACTGATCAAATGTCCTGGAAATCATATCAAGAAGTTGGGTTAGATGGGCCTCCGGTTAGCGTGGCGGTTTATTCCGTTGCCTAGCAACACGAATTCCCATGTTACCTCCAGCTTGGTCGGGCATCCCTAAAAGACACAACTGGCCGTGTCTGCGGGTGGGAAGCCGGATGTGTGTGTCCTGGTCGCTGCACTAGCGCCTCCTCTGGTCGGTCTGGGTGCCTGGTCAGGGAGGAGGAGGAACTGGGGGGAATAGCGTGATCCTCCCATGGGCTACGTCCCCCTGGCGAAACTCCTCACTGTCAGGTGAAAAGAAGCGGCTGGTGACTCCGCATGTATCGGAGGAGGCATGTGGTAGTCTGCGGCCCTCCCCGGATCGGCAGAGGGGGTGGAGCAGCGACCGGGACGGCTCGGAAGAGTGGGGTAATTAAACGGATGCAATTGGGTAGAAAAAGGGGGGGGAGGGGGCCCCCAAAAAAGAAGTTCGGTTATAAAATGGTAGTTTTGACATTTTTAGCCACTCGGACAACACATCAGTGCCTGGTGTTTGGGCGATACGTCCAGTGACCAGCTAAAAGCTACACATCCACTGGGAGACTGTTGAGGCTCCCACTATAATATGACCTTCCATCAACTATGGCTGTCATACAGTTCCAAGCCAAGTCCCGGAAAATCTCCTTGAAATGTACTAGAAAAGGATTTCCTAAAGAGAGTGGGAAGCCCGTCTCTCACTTGCGGAAATCAGGAGAACCGTCATGCTATATTTAACAGGGGGCCGAGAGCGGTTTACTGGGGTGAGATGGGTTGCGAGGGGTGGTGGGAGCACGCGTCCGTCAAGCCGGGCCTCCCATGGGCTCGGGTGAGGCGGGGCTGGAACCGGGTCGAGTCACGCCGTTAGTACAGTAGCGGGCCGGGGACAGGGCGATGAAGGGAAAGGCAATTTAGTACGGCAGGGTCACCTGACCTACATGTCTTTGGACTGTGGGAGGAAACCGGAGCCCCCGCAGGAAACCCACGCAGACACGGGGAGACCGTGCAAACTCCACACAGAGGACGACCCCCCAAGGTCGGACCACCCCGGGGCTCGAACCCGGGACCTTCTTGCTGTGAGGCGACCGCGCCAACCGCTGCGCCACCGTGCCGCCCCATTTTATTATTATGTCTCTCACGTACACGCCTCTCTCTCCTT
>NC_079221.1:8713648-8717890 GCF_029633865.1 Lampris incognitus | reverse complement strand
GATGGATGGATGGATGGATGATGGATGGATGGATGGATGGATGGATGGATGGATGGATGTTTGCCAAGGTTGACTGATTACACATGGATAATGATGCACTGGCGGTCGTAAAATGACACCTAACACATTTCCTTTTCTAACTTTCTGCGCCGGCACGCAGAGATAATATTAAAGATTTAATGGCGTCTTGTGCTTTAATGAAGCACATGCACTTGACAACCGTGACCCAAAACTTAGAAGAATCTGTAGCACTTGTTGGCATAATTGATAACTCAAACCACAAAATGCTTATTTCAATTAGCCCAGAGGGATCCACTATGTTTTCACTGTAATGAAAATAATATAAGGAGCATGTGTGTGTGTGTGTGTGTGTGTGTGTGTGTGTGTGTGTGTGTGTGTTAAATAAAAAAAATGTATTATCCATCCATCCATTATCCAAACCGCTTCTCCTGCTCTCAGTGGTCACAGGATGCTGGAGCCTATCCCAGCAGTCATTGGGCGGCAGGCGGGGAGACACCCTGGACAGGCCGCCAGGCCATCACAGGGTGTCTCCCCGCCTGCACTAATATGGATTATATGCAATAATAATAATAATGCAAAAAAATGCATTATTATTATTATTATTATTATTATTATTATTAATGAGTGTGCCACCCCACCCAACCCTCAAATGAATAAATACAAATCTGCTGTCAGTACCGGCTGATAAGAACATGGCTTGTTTTAACGTCCATCTCCTTCTGTTGTGCCTGGGCTCTTCCTCGGCCCCAGCCCTCAGCCCTTTAACGGCTTACCGCCAGTAAGAGATCACAGACAAGCTAAAGAGTTAATTTTAACAAGTCCTTTAAACTCCTGTTGACACTTAAAATCCTCAGCATTGTAAAAACACTTCCCTGGGGACACACAGTCTCATTATTCTTTTTTCCATTGCAATTGATTAAAAAGTATTTGAGGTGTTTTGAGATACTCACACATTTCTGGAAAATTCATGAAAACGAGTGCAACTATATTGGAAAGACGTGGAGTTAGCATACGTAGCTGGCAAAGTTGACTGCATTCCCATCATTTAGTTAAGTAACGATTTCCATCCATCCATCCATCATCCAAACTTATCGCTTATCCTGCTCTCAGGGTGGCGGGGAGGCTGGAGCCTATCCCAGCAGTCACTGGGCGGCAGGCGGGGAGACCCCCTGGACAGGCCGCCAGGCCATCACAGGGCCTTCCGTACTTCAGCCTATGTAATTTCAAGTATCTAATTTTAAGTAATGATTTCAACAGTCTAATTGTGAGTCATCACAACCGTACATGTAACAGGGCTTCATAAACTTTCCTATAGTCTTTGCATGAGTGTATCAGCCCAAGGTGCAGATAAAGGTTGTACATTTCCTCTAGAAATTTAGCACAATGGGGCGTCCGGGTAGTGTGGCAGTCTATTCCATTGCCTGCTAACATGGGGATTGCCGGTTTGAATCCCCGCATTACCTCCAGCCTGGTGGGGCATCCCTACACACACAATTTGCTGTGTCTGCGGGTGGGAAGCTGGATGTGGGTGTGTGTCCTGGTCGCTGCATTAGCGCCTCCTCTGGTCAGTTGGGGTGCCTGTTTTGGGGGGGGGTAGCATGCACTACGTCCCCCGGGTGAAACTCCTCACTGTCAGGTGAAAAGAAGCGGCTGGCGACTCCACGTGTTGGAGGAAGCGTGGTAGTCTGCAGCCCTCCCCGGATCGGCAGAGGGGCAGAGCAACAACCGGGGCAGCTCGGAAGAGTGGGGGTAACTGGCCGGGTACAATTGGGGAGAAAAACCGCGGGAACATTTTTTTTAGCATGATGTATTTTTTCTCCTCTGATCACTGCAGTAAATATAAAAAACACAACGGCTCACATTCCTCTCACATCTTAGCCATAAATATGAACAAAGGGAAAGAGAAACGACAGACAAGAGATGGACTTCTGTTCATCGTCAATCAATGGTATTGTATCATAACTCAATTTGGATGTTGTCACATTGTCATACGCAATTTTCTTGACTAAATTAACGGCAACGAGGATCTATTACCTAAATTTTCTCTCAAAATGAGGTCTGACATATTTGTAGGGGGTATCATTTGAAAACTAGGTTTGGTTTGATATCACACTTCACCAAGCAGTTCCAACGTGATGAACCGCCGTTGGATTGTTAAACATGGTAATTTTGCATCGCGATTATAATATTTTCCTTATTGTCCGGCATTACTGGTCATTCCATATTACCAGTGATGAGAGTCTGTCAGTAACATATAAAGAAGACAAGTTGTGAAAAAACAGACGGTTTGTGGATTGTACTATGATATGAAGGGTGGTTAGATAAATTATCTGATTCCTTGGCTATGTATTTTGAGTTTGTTCGGGGGTATTTGTGATGTCCAAGAGGAGTTGAATCAAATGCAACTGGATAACATGACCTGGATAAACCATGACCTGGATAAACCATGACCTGGATAACCATGACCTGGATGAATGAGAACATTCACAGACACGTATCTGTGATGCTTTCTGCCCCGAACTCACCATTGCGCAAAGTTAATCTACAGATGTACCGGGGGACTTCAATACCAACTCTAAGACAACGCTTCGATAACGAATGCAGTCTCGATCACTTCGATGAGTGCAGCAGTAAATTCAAGGTGACGCCTTGGAAAAAGTTGTGGGACATTTCCTTTCACTCTGCCATAACTTGTCTGTCTTTGGTCACCAACTGCTTGGTGAAACCTGGGAGTGAGTCTGGATGGCGGAGGTCCACGTTACGTTCCAAGCGCTCCCTCGTTGGGGCCTGATGGGTTTGCTTAACCCCTCAATGATGGGGTCGCTTATGGTGCCCATAAAGCCGTCCTGCCAGATGCCTTATAGGGTCATTCCTCCCTGAAACAGTCCAGGCTGTCGCTGCCATGTTTGGATCTCACCCAGGCTCTCGCTAATGTGGAAGCCTGGTGGTGGTGGTGGGGGGGGGCACAAACACATCCATACATACACACTCATACAGGGGCGCAAACTATACCGCCACTTTGGGGGAGCTCACTTTTTGCATTTGGGGGAGGTTTACTTCAGAGAGGACTTGTTAGTCATACACCCATGATGCGAGTCATATATATATACTTTCTCTGTATGAGCTAATCTGTGCCTCAGAGACAAATATAAATACATCAACTACGAGACACGGTCAAACAGAACAGAACAAAAAAGGTCCCGCGAAATAAGACAGGTCAAACACAAAAGCGCAATAGCATTTAGGAGACTCTTGTCTTTGTCGTTAACGAATCACCCTCGTTAAACTCACAAGATTTTTATTCAAGAATCCATCTGCAACAAAATTTTTTGCAATGGATAAAATTATAGAAATGCACATAATAAAACTGGCAGAAGCAATTGGTAATTGATATATATATATATAGATATAGATATATAGGTATATATAGATACTGAAATCCCTCCCAAAATTTCCCAAATCATGTTTTCAGGGGAGCTCACTGTGTCTACCCCCATAGTTCACAACTTGCACACATACACACATGTGAAGATGCATACACATAGACGTGCACTTGTGCCAGGATCCGACTACATGAATTCAGCCCGATTTTGACACGATTTTGTCGTCACCGACGAACTTCCAGTGACCGCCTAAAGCTGGGATCAGACAACATGATATTTTTGTCTTTCATGATAGGTCACCATGTCAGATTAGGCAATAATAGTGGTATCCCCGATAGCAAACTTGCTGTGGCCCAGACCCGTCCCACACCCGACACTTCATCCGGCCCACATACTGTGTGGAATGATGGGCACTTGGGCGGTCTCCGCTCCGGTTTGCCAGATCTGGGCCAGAACCAAGCCATAGCAATGCCGCATGTGCCACATATTTGCCAAGGTGGCCCACATTTGTTTTGTGATATTTGGGCCATATTCACCATTTACCACACGGGCCACTTCAGGGTCACATCCAGATCACATGTTGCCCAGAGCAACACATCTTTGCCAAAAAAAGGCCCACATTTCATTTGGCATATTTGGGCCCATATTTGCTATTACACATGTGGGCCACTTCAGGCTCAAATCCATTTGGTCAGGGCCAGAAGAAGGCCATCAGTGCCGCATCACTGCCTGAAGTGGCCCACATCCGGGTGCTGTCTGGGATCAATTCTTGCCCTGGCTTGGCCGGGAGACCCGGGAACACGGCAAGTATGACCCCGACTAGTCCCCGTTACGCGGC
>NC_079221.1:8598648-8703648 GCF_029633865.1 Lampris incognitus | reverse complement strand
CTATGAAGAAATTTTGGACCAAGGCAGGTGTTTTGGGTTCAGTGTCAGTGTCCATAGCTTTTGGTTCAGTGCTATGGTCGCAGAAGAAGTCTGAACCAGATCATGTGGCTTTCAGCTGCGACTTCACAAATACAAATTCCGACTCGCTCTATGAGCTCAAGCTGGTTCAGGTCCTCTTCCGACATGGAGCAAGAACGCCATTGAAGTCTATACCCGATGTGATGGAGGTGAGACTCCTATAATGACAGTTTTGAAATAACCCCATGTTCTGCCTGCTTCCTGAATAGATAATAATATGGTAAGACACCGCCAGATGTCTTTAAGTGTGTGTCATTCTTTGTCTTTGTCATGTTCCTCTCAAAGGTTCAGTGGGCGCCAACCCTCTTGGAGCCTCCAGCACACACCCAGATTAATTACTCAGTAACAGATCTGCAAGGAGGTCCCCGACCGCCGGCACCTGTGGAAGAGAGCTACCGGAGCAACATACTGACCGTGAGTAGACGTGTGGTGTGATGAACACTTTCAGATCGTTACTAAATACTCAAAAGAGAGACGAGGTGAGTCAAGCTGTGGAACTGTGATGTATTGTTACAGCCATTCCATCTGTACTGAGAGTTCCCCCAGCCTAGCCGTGTGGTAATAAATGAAACATAAAACTTGAAAACGCTGACAGAATTAGGGTAGGATGTTAGCAACTGTCAGGCAAGCATGGGTTCTTGTACTCCCAGATTAACAGGAAAAATCATGGAATATAAAAAAAAAGTTGTTTTTCAGGCTTTCAAAGCGCATAGTAAATGATAGATATGCAAAGCAATTTGAGAGAATATTCATCATATTTTTTTCCAACTAGTCAAACACTGAATATTCAGATCACTTTATACACATGAAGGGTCCCTTACAGGAAAACCGAATGCGTCTGTGGAAAATCGTGGTGAAGATGGTCAAAAAACGTGAGCAATATGTGGAACATGTTCTTTGCACTTGGGTAACATGGTTTTGGAACATTTGGAACATTTTCATGGTTTAATGGGTGAAGTTTGGGTGCGGTGTGACGGACTAGTCGGGTCTAGGGGTCAAGGGTTAAACACGCAATACTAGTCCTAACCTGGAGTGTGTAGAAAAGATGGAAATGAGGGACGAAACAGAAAGAAGGACTGATTTCCAAGACCAGGAGGTGGGCTAGCTTACCGAGGTAGCAGGCTAGCAGTTAGCAGGTCCCTCCGACAAGGCCTCGGCCATATGGGTCTCAGCTCCCATACGCGGCGGACTCCGTCTTGGTAGGTCAGTTCAGTTTTGGTTGATGCTGTCGAGCTGGAAAGGTGTGAACTTGTGGTGTCCTGGAAACATGTTCAAAATGGCATATCCTGAGGCGTATATATGCAAACTGCTGCCATTAATTAATTTTTTTTCTTCACCATTAATTAACTCCAGGGGATGCACCCGCGCCTCACAGTGACCTCCTCTTATAAACACTGCTTAACCACGCCTCCAATCATTTCTCAGTGAAAACCAGCCCAAGTATGTAAGAAAAGGAAGAGGGGAAAACGCAGACATAACCCCCATCACTTCTAACAGCGGGTCCTTTTCATGTTACTGTGCACAGAACATGTAATAATGTGCTAACATGATGACATGTGATTATGACATGATTACAAATGAGCCATATGTAATCACACAGGAATTTCGTGTGTTTTTGTAAGGTGGGGAAATGATAAATGAATAAATAATTTTTGAGTGAATAAACCAAAACAGGATATTGGGCATTCAAATCAGGTATTTTAAAAAAAAAAAAACTTGAAAACTTGGCTGAAGAAATTGTACAACATGTTGTGGAATAGTAAGAATTTGGTGAGGGAAATAAAAACCTGAAGTGCACACAAGTGCTAAAAGTGAAAATGTTGTATTGAAGTAATACGTGGCTTTTAAAGTGTCTCTGCTCCAGAATTGATAGACAAATTGAGTCACTCATCAGAAAATCCTGAGAACGTCCGGGTCTATTCTGTTGCTTACCAACACAGGGATCGCCGGTTCGAATCCCCGTGTTACCTCCGGCTTGGTCAGGCGTCCCTGCAGACACAATTGGCCGTGTCTGCGGGTGGGAGGCTGGATGTGGGTATGTGTCCTGGTCGCTGCACTGGCGCCTCCTCTGGTCGGTCGGGGCTCCTGTTCGGGGTGGGGGGGGGGACTGGGGGGAATAGCGGGATCCTCCCCCGCGCTACGTCCCCCTAGTGAAACTCCTCACTGCTCAGGTGAAGAGAAGCGGCTGGCGACTCCACATGTATCGGAGGAGACATGTGGTAGTGTGCAGCCCTTTCCAGATCGGCAGAAGGGGTGGAGCGGCAACCGGGACGGCTCGGAAGAGCGGGGTAATTGGCCGGGTACAATTGGGGAGAAAAAGGGGCAAAAAAGTCAACAACAAAAAAAGGAAAGAAAATCCTGAGAAGGAAATGGTCATCTGTAAGATAGTTGATGTCAATTCTCACAACAGCTCTTGCTTTGGCATGGCCCCCCGTAGTGGAGCAACGGCCTTCTGTGTGACGTGTTGGAACCTGATGCGAGTGGATCTGCCAGCCACTCCGGCAAGTGGGTGAGAATGGCCATCTCCTGTGCCGAGTTAGCTGCCGCGAGAAAGAGGTTTACCTTACTGGCTTTAGCCAGGAAAGTTAAATCCCACAATGTGGACTCCAGGCGTCCTTGTTGAGCGCTCACACAGGACCCCTCTGTGAGATCAGTGTCCCTGCAGGTGCATGACCGTAACTGATAGCTCGTCCCTTTTTTTCATCCTTTTGAAGGGTGGCACGTTCCCTGGTCAGCTGACCACAGTGGGGATGCAGCAGCTGTATGAGCTGGGAGAGAGGCTGAGGAGGAGGTACATAGAGGACAATGGCTTCTTGAGCCCCACCTTCAGCCCAGCTGAGGTCTAGTAAGTGTGCTCCATATCATTGAGTTAGCCAAAGCACAATAACGTTGACAATTCTACACCACTTTGTGTTTGTGAGCGTGGTACAAAATATATCAGTCTTAAGGCGCTCTAGTATTTTCAAGTTGGCTGCCTTCCACAACCTTTATTTATTTTATTTTTTTCAGTGTGCGCTCCACTAACATTTGGAGGACCATTGAATCTGCCAGATGCCTGGTGGCGGGACTGTTTCAGCAGAAACAGAAAGGTAGGGCTGCTATGAGAACGCATGGTGTTATTTGACTGTAGCGCTCCCGCCTGTTGCTATCTGTGTTTGTGTTTTTTCTTCCTGTTCCATGAACACCCAAAGAAGTCGTACCCATACTAACAGAGAAGGCAGAAGCTGAAATCCTGTATCCGAACTACCACGGATGCAAGCTACTCAAAATCCTTGGAGGGTAAGCACAGTTTCCCCTCCAGACACAGTACCAACCCAAGCACAAAACACTCGGGGTTCCTCTCCGGCCTGAATTGGGAGGTTTGAAAAGTGATGTGTACAGAATTAAAAAGGTGGAGCTGACATACCTCCGACAGGTTGTCATTGTGTACCTAACGTCTTGTGGCCGGCACTGGTGTCTATGTTCTGTGCAGCCACCGCTGGGCTGAGTCGTCCAGTCTACCAGACATTGCAGCAGACCTGCAGAGCATCCAGAAAGCACTGGGCATCGCTGCTGACCAGCGCGTCGACTTCATCCTCATCAGGGACGACATGGTCGCCAGAGAGGTAACACAGCACCGTCGCAACACACGTGACTTCCTTAAAGGCGGTATGTGCAACTCTGCTTGAATCCTGACCTCCCATATTCTACAGTGTAAATAACAATACCAAATCAACCCAAGGTGGACAAACAAATTCCTGCAGAAAGATACACAGCACATGTGCCAACATCTGCCGTTTCTGAATGCCCCCAGCAGAGATTGTCTGCTGTGATTACTGCAGAGTGGGAGAATGAGTAAAGTCTCTTGGCGTCAAACAGCAATAGAGACAAGTCAGCCAGCTGCTGTTTTTGAATCCAGAAATCTGGGGAGTAGAGGTGTGTGTGGTGGTGGTGTTGGTGGGGGGCATGAGTTGTTTACTTCTTACAAGCGGTACAATTCAGCAACCCCTGATGATAGTTATTTGTCACATTATGCATCCGGAAAGCCAAGTTACACAGAAAGGAAAAAAAAAACCTTAATCATGACAAAAGGGAACATAAAAATAATTCTACGGCCTTAAGTGACACAAGCTCCAACTCTGTGACCCAAAGAACCGATGAACTGAACATGTCAACTCATAAAAACCATTAATGCATTTCTGATGCCACTCTGTGCATCAACAGACACATGGGCTCCCCTGCCCTTCAGTGCTGGACACCTGGAGGGACACTGTGGAGCAGAGAGCAGTGGACATGATCTGCCACATCTATGAACCCAGCAAGAGGTTAGACTTCCAAAGAAAAGAGGAAAGGGTCGCAGAGAATGGTAGATTTCAGAGTTACTATGAATGTAGTGCATTAGCTCACACAAGGACCAACTATGCTGTCCTTTCCTTTGTCTCTGTGTGCGTTTCATCTCAAGGGAGAACCTGCAGCTGTGTGTGGGGCCCCTCCTGCACATCTTGATGGTCAACATGGAGCAGAAACTACTGGGCACATCATCACAGCCGAACAGGTTAGACAACATCTGATGACATCACTCAACAAGTCAGTCCATACGAGGGCACTTTTGACAGCAGTGGTTGATTGCTACCCATTTCCCAAGCAGGAAGATGTTCTTGTACTCCGCACACGACACTACTCTGATGCCCTGTCTGATGGCTCTGGGGATTTTTGACATGAAATGGCCACCGTATGCCGCTGACATCACCTTGGAGCTGTATCAACACCGGCATACCAAAGAGGCCTTTGTCAAAGTGTCCTACACCGGCCAGGTACGGAAGAGAACGCGCTTCGACCATGTTCTGTAGACCGTCAAGCTTACACTTCTGTCACATATTTAGGGAAATTTTGTTGCATTGCTTTTGTCCATAATCTTGTGCCAAAAAGTCTCTGCGAGTTGCCCCCTCTTTCTCTTTCCAGGAGCAATTAATTCCTGGATGTAGTGGAGTCTACTGCCCCCTGCAGGAGTTCAAAAAGACCATCTCGAACTACTCCCTGACCACTGAACACTACCAGTCACTTTGTAACAGCACGGAGGGTCTGACGAATCCCTGAGCCCCCCCAGTGACCCTTCATCTCTGAGCGCAGCACTACACATGGCATCTACTCTGTCAGCAGACACCGTCGTCTGTTCACGTCCTCTCCGTTTTCACTCCGGCCTGTAAATCACATCAGTCACTATCATTTGGTGTCAGAGCATACTATATAGTGGGCATCTCTGTTGGGTTCACAAATCGTAGGCTATAGCCCACATTTTTAATAATTTACATGTTTACTTTGAGGTATAATTCATTTTTTTTATAATACACCGTGGGTCTTATTTTTGTAGTTTTTGCCATCATGTATATCCGTTCTGATATCGTTTTACTCACCGGCTTCCTTTTGGAGATCTTGGACCCCCACTAAAACTGCCAAACACAATTTACGGCAGCATCATACAGGGCAACTGAACTCGAGACTTAAACCGGTCTTTTAGACAAACAAGAATCTGCATTACCTCAGACTGTGTGCAAGATTCCTCCCTACCCATGACTTCCTTATAGTGCTGGCTGGGTTGTTTCAGTGATTACTACCACTACCTGTGGTAAAGTCGGGTCAAGTCGATTTTATTTATACAGCCCAATATCACAAGTTACAAATTTGCCTCGAGGGGCTTTTACAGCAACACAACATCCTGTCCTTAGACCCTCGCATCGGATGAGGAACAACTCCCTAAAAAAAAAAAAAAACGGAGAAAAAATAGGAAGAAACCTCAGCGAGAGCAGCAACAGAGTAAACAAGATCATATCTGCAAGTTGAGTCAGGAAAGAGCTCAGCGATGTGATTGGACCACTGACAATATTAGACATTTCAGGTGACTAACTTGTGCTTTCATAGTCAATTCCAAGTTTGTGGTTTTGGATAAATTGGTTAAATTGGACTAGCTGGAACACATCTCACGCTCCTATTCAGTTGCCCTGTAAGACGCCCTTCTGGAGTTTTCTCTAGTGGTGCTCCCATGTCCAGAATCTTCACAGTGAACCCGACGATTAAAATATGACCAATATGCATGATGACAAAACCCATGAAAACAAGAACCAAAACATGCAATCACTGTTGAAGACCACTTCTTTGTCTTTAAATCCATGTCATGTAACATTGGTCAGTGCTGGGCTGTCATGCGGCATGCTAGTTTTACCAAGTTAACAAATTCGACGCCAATGGCGGCTAACACGATATCTATCTGCAGCAACGACTGAGTTTTGCCCGGGACAGGATGTCACTGCCTCCTGAATTAGTTTGGCTCAATAACTGCATGCACACGATCATGAATGTAAATATCCACTGAAGTGCAGTCCTCCTCATCCATTTCCTCCCACCGAGTCACCTATCCATGTCCATATGCGATGCATTACTCTGCCAGTTTGGTTATTTCGCTAACCGAATACTTGTATCAAATCGTGTTGTTCCTCGAGGGAATATCAAGCACTCGTGGTGTACGTAGTGTGCACAAATGAAGGTCACCGTGTGTTAGAAAAGGACGTTTTACAAGTCAAATGTGTCAGTGAGTGAAGGCCTTGTCCCCCGACCATCTTTGGAAACTACTGAAAGGGAATCGTTTCACCGAGGTGTATTGTGATATGGTAGGTGCCTTCTTTTAGAAATCCATCATCGGAGTGTCAGAACGTATGCATGAATGTGGGGTCCAGTATACTAAGTTATTCGATATTGTGATACAGTACCACACGAGGGGGGTTTGTCCTCAAAGTACACAGAATGTCTGCTCTGGTTTGGTGAGGAAAAATAAACTGGTCAGCGTGTCTGGTTCTGCTAACTTATGGAAACCCTCTTAGTCTGGTTTAAAAAAAGAAAAAGCACATCGGGTCAACAGAATGAACATTCAAGTCCATTGTTTGCAACTTTTTGGAGCGTGTAGCAAAACCCCCACAAAGTTGTAGTTCCTAAAATACATGCACTTGGGAAATGTAGTTTTAGCTCGGTGTGGGCAAGCTGGCTGGACAGGCAGAACACCAAAGACAACACCTAAACCACATTTATGACCCTGTTGGACATAACATGGCCAACAGCCATATGCGGACACACACACACACGCCATGGACAACATGTATATACCAAAACAATATCTTTTTATTTGTAGTCCATCACCACAGCCCTGGCAGGCTATTCTGCACCAAAGCAAATGGAGAAACACATGACAAGCTTATACAATAAGAGAAAAGAGAAGAGGAAGTCAACTGGATGGTAAGCGTTTACATTTCTGTGTATCTTGCTCTGGACACCACCACCTGCCTTGGACTAACGTTACCCAGACCTACCTAGCTCTAGAACACCTGACATGCCTGCTGTGGCACTCGGCCACATCCTGTCCCATTCTGCTGACCACTTGGGGGTGGGTGGGTGGGTGGGGGGGGGATGTTATTGCTATGGGAATGATTATTACCCAGAGTCGACGAGAGAAAACAAACAACAAAAAACAAACAACAGGAACAAGAAGCAGAACACGCATAGCACATATCTGGGTATTAGCAGTATAATTCACACCGGCAAGTCGACTCCCGAGAGCCTCGGAGCACCAAGTTAAATTTCTAAACCCGCGTCCTTAAAATAGACTTCCGAGATTATCCCCGGTGCCGCGAAGCCGTCGGGACACTCGACGCTTCAGTGCTGCTCTCAACGGTAAAATGGAGAAAGAAGACGCTTTCTGCAGACGGTCCATGTTTGTGCTTTTTTTAATAATACTATTATCTTAATGAGGTCATAGTTTGGTTTGTTATACACTGGAGTTACAAAGGAAATTAAAATAGACTAAAATTCGAAGAGCCCACCAATGGTAAACAGTACAGTATTTTTAAGGGGGCCTTCCTCCCCCAATGAAAGTTGGGTGGGAGGAGCTGAGAGGTCACTGATAGAATGCCTATACATACAGACACACATACATACTTACATATCAACACAAACGTACAGCCTCTGTCGCGCGCACACACTCACACACAGGTATATACTGTACAGAAACAGTCAAAACAATGGAGTGAGAGACAAGATGGAGTTCCACGAAGGTCTTCACAAAGCACAAATTGTCTTTATTCCTTTCTCTTGTTCCTTACCGCTTAGGTGACAAATTTGATTTTTTTTTTTTACTTGAAAAAGTAGACATATACTGTAGCATCTCCACGCTGACTTTTAGTTAAGTTGATTCCTCTTTGATGTCGACGTCATCTTTATAGTCTGATAATCAAAAAAAAAAAAAAAAGGAAAAAGAAAACAAAAAGAAAAAAAAATAAACACAAGGAACAGTTTTGCGAAATTGATGCACAACAATCCCATACATTCTGAAGTTCATGAGTCAAAAAAATGAAATGTTCTTGTGACAGAAGTACTCCACTTTGGGCCTGTCCAAGTCTCCGTTGGAATAGTTCCCACAGGACATTACTGGGTCACTGGTTTACTCCGTACCTTTCCATTTCCAGGTACATCCTGTCTCTCACATTGTATTTCCTTTACGTGAGTCCATCTTGTTTTCGCCAACGCCCTCCAAGCCCTGCGATCATTTACTCCATCCTTGTGTATCGTCTGTGAACATTCTAGATACAAGGTTTTTTTTCTGTTGGATTAGAACATTCCTGGGCCCGGACTGAACCCCATGTCCATGTCCATGCCACGAGGCCTCATCTGTCCCCCCATCATCATCATCGTCTGCTGCGGGGGGCCACCCATGCCTTGTAGTGACATCATCATGTTAGGTGAGCCTCCGGGGCCTGGGTGGGCCATTTGTCTGCCCTGCATCATCCCCCCTGGCCCCCCAGGAGACATCATCCGGTGCTGGGGACCCATCATGCCCTGGCTCATGAAGCCAGGAGGACGCATTGAGTTGTGGCCAGGGTTTCCCATGGGCATGTCTTGGGGGCCCATTCCCCCACCGGGCCCTCCCGGCATTCCCCCCATCCCCTGCATTGGCATCCCCATTCTGGGGGGGCCATCACCCATCATGCCCTGCATGGGGAAACTAGAAGGGTGCGGCTGCTTGCCCCCCGCATTGTCTCCTCCTCCGCCTCGGGGGAAGTAGGACAGTGTCTGGCTGGGCTTCTCTGAGGGGATTATTCTGGACAGGTCAAACTCAGGGATGCCAGACGCTCCAGGCCGCATTACCTCATGCAGGTCTGCATCACTGAACCCCCCCTGCATGTTGTTAAACTCCGGTCCCCCGGAGGTGTTGGGTTTACACATGCCCCCATCACTCCCTCCTCCATGGGGCATGTTTCCCATCCGCCCCCCCATGGGGCCTCCCTCTCCCTGGAAGCCCATAGGGTGGCCAGGGAATCCTTGGGGTCCAGGACCATTGTGAGGGGAGAAAGGCCCTTGCTGGGAAGGGGACTGGGTGAGAGGGTAGCCCTGGCCTCGGTGAGGGTAGCCCATGCGTCCCTGGGCCATCATCTGAGGGTTTGCCATACCAGGGTCTTGGGGATTGGGGGGAATCATCATGCCATGGGGCATCATGCCTGGGCCCATATTCGGGGCGTTTGGTGAGGGCATCTGAGGGGGCATGCCGTGGGAAAGGGGTTGGGATCCCATGGGAGCCATGCCCAGAGGGCTGAGGGCAGGCATGGGACCGGAGTTTCCAGGTCCCATCATGCGGGGATTGCCTTGGTGGTGATTCATTCCCATACCTGAAGCACGGAAAAAAAGAACAAGTGATTGACATCAAGTACAAACAAACCTCAACACTTCAAAGAACAGCACAGCAAGTCCGGTTTCACAGGAATTACTCAAAAATGTTTATGAAGAGATCAAAGGCAGTGTTAGCATAAACCCCCCCCACCCCACCCCCCGGTGGTTGGAGATGAATAAACAAAGATTGACGTTTGAACCCGTCCTACCATTATTGTTCATAGGCAGGTTAGGAGACCGTGCAGGTGGTGAGTCATCATCAGAACTAGCCACAGTCTTGATGGCGTCGTGGTAAAGTGGGGTGGAGCTGGGCATTGCAAACTTGGACATACGTGACATCATGATGGACAGAGGGTTCTGGGATAGCGTTGGTTCAGGCGGTATGGTGTAGGGGCTGCCAGATGGGACGCTGCCTGGGAGAGACATGGAGCCAGACGGAGCCCCTGACGAAGGAGGCGCTGATGGAGGACCATTACCACCTGAGGGGCCGTGAAAGATGGGACAATAACAATCAAGTTTTCATTCTTCGAGAGAAAGGTGTCTAGGTCAAATGTTGGCACAAGCAGTGTATTTTTAAGCACAAGGATTGTGCAGACTGAAATCAATCACAGAGGACGGCACTAAATGGCTTCTATCTAGATGCTATTGTATTTGTGTGCACAAGGGGGAGCCGCTGGACTATGATTCATTAATGCCCATCAGCTGTCATCATTTGAATGAGATGCATTGACTGGAGTCACGTATGCACAAGTTGAGTTCTGCATATAACTATATTTAAGTAACTCTATAATTGCCCATTCAGAAATTCATGCATGCGTCATGTGCCACAAGTGTCAATTGTCCTCACAAAAAGAACTGGTCTCCAACCATGTCTTGGAGAGCCTGTTCATGTTTTCTTACCAATAAAACTACTCCAGCTAATTCCACTAATCACAGGTTGCAGCTAATTAGGGATTGCTGACCAGTGAAAGACGCTAGCATAATGAGGACACCAATATCATGTAGTATAGTGCACATGCATGGATTAAATTTTTACACACAAGATATACTGACAATAAGTGAGAGCAAATTAACACTAAAAAAGAAAGTAAAGAGGAAAATAGAGGAAGAGAAGGCAGGGAGGGGGGCTTCATACCTTGTTCCATGTTGCCCATCATGTTTGGTGAGGTGATACTGAGGGGGGGCTTGCCACTTTGAGGAGGCACTCCAGGACTCTGCATGGGTGGTTTTGGTGACGAAGCCCATCCAGGTGAGGGATTAGGAAGAGAAGGAGACCTCATATGCACTGGCGAGGCTCCTGCAGAGCCCATCATGGAGTGGGGGGACTTCATGGGTGCAGACGTTGGCGGAGCAGGAGGGGCGTTGGGACCTGTAGGACCGGTGAGCATTCCAGCCAGCTGAGACGGTGTCTGAGGAGACTTGAGGTTTCCAGAGGGGGAGCCCATCATGGGAGATTGCACCTGCCTCAGAGGAGGTGACTTGAGTGGGTTGACACTGGGAGAGTTACCACCACCTGCCTGGACATTCAGATCAGCTGGTTTTCGACCCCTCTGGCCTTGTGAAGGGCCACCAGCTTGGGGGAGGTGGTTGAGGCGGCCATTACCCCCTGTAGGAGTGGATCGGTGTTCTGGGCCGAATGTTTGCTCTGCATGAGGACCCCTCATTCCACCGGGTCCTCCAGGGAAGGGCCGACCGGGCCCCATGGGAAAATCTCCTGGCTGGGCCTGCTCAGGGAAGGGAGGCCCCTGCATAGGCCTGCTCTGGGGGCCCATGCTCTCCATTGGTGGTCCTCCACCTGGTCTCATTCTTATCATCTCATCTGGGCTCATATTCATTGGGGGATCTCGAAGTTTGGAAGGGTGCATGTGAGGGCCTGGCCCAGGGCCAGGGCCCATGCCAAACTCAGGCCCCATTTCTCTGCCCCCCATTCCCTGCAGCCGGGAGGACGGACTCATGGGGCCGTCACCTGGCATCCTGGGAAACATACCCATGCTATTACCAGGTTCCATACCGCCTCTTTGGTGGCCCATCATCCTTTGCATGTCCATCATCATACCAGGAGGGAGGCCCTTCTCCCCACCCATCCCCTGATGAAACATTGCCTCCTGGACAGACTGTGGGTTTGGGAAGCGCTCACCCCGACCGCCAGGCCCAGTAAACATTCCCCCAGGTCCCCCAGGGAAGCTCCGTGCATCTCCCATCCGGGGGGGCATGTCATCAGGCCAGCCCATGCCAGGCCTTGGGGGTCCCTCCATCTCAGGGTTGATCATACCAGAGAAGCCAGGCATCCTCTGCATATGGGGTGGCATGCCCCTGGGGCCAGGGCCCATGCCCATGCGCTCCTGGTAGTGCTCTGGTGGCCCTCCTGGTCCACCCCACATCTCTCCCGGGCCCATCTGGTAAGGAGGAGGGGGCCCTCGCATCATGCCACGTGGACCATGGGGGTGCATCATCATATCAGGAGGCAGGGGACGGTGTTGCATTTCCTGTTTCCGCTTCTTTTCCTCATAAAATTCCTGCTGCAGCTTTAACCACGCTACCTGCTCTGGGGTCATCTGTTCACCTTCTCCACAGCCCCCAGGACCTCCCATGTGTGGGCCCATTTCATCCTGTGGGAAGGGGGGCATGTCTCTGGGGCCATGTGGTGGACCAAAGGGGGGTCCTTGGGGTCGGGGGCCTCCAGGTCCCCCTGGTGGACCAAGGCTTTGGGACTGAGCCATCATGGCCTGGAGGGGGCCCTGCTCAGGCCTCCGTGGTCCACCGTCGGGGCCTCCATCGTGAGGTCCACCATGAGATTGCGGGGGTCCTGGAGGTGGGGCTTCGCGGTCATCTGGGAAGAGCATGCGCTGGATGTCTCGTAGGGTCTGCAGAGAGCGCTGCCGATGCTCCAGCTGCTCCTGCGACAGGCCCTCAGTGTTTGCCTCCATGTTCAACAATTCCTGTGCCAGCTGCTGCTGTTGCTGCTGCTGCTGGGGTGTCAGCCCCGTGGTCCCGGGGCCCCCGCCCTGTCCCCCTTCACCTGCTTGCGGAGGGTTAAGGCCTGCCTCCGGCTGGGTGACGGGAGGTTGTTCAACCGGGGCGGTAGCATTATTCGGACTACTGCTGGGAAGATTTTTCTGCTCCATGCCAGCTGAAGACGACCCCTCCGAAGGGAGCCCGGTGGATTGGGACCCCTGGTTGGAGGGCTGCGGTGGAGCCGGCTCAGTCATGCCAGGTAAGGACGGCTTGGATCCAGATTGGTGGTTCTGATCTTGTGGGTGGGACGGCGGCTGCTGGGGGGGCTTGGTGTCATTTCGGAGGGCTGCTGCTGGATTGTTCTTTAGCAAAGAGGGAGAGAAACGAGAAATAAGTTGCAGAAAGGGAAAATTGTTACGTATCTGGTGTGTGTGTGTGTGTGTGTGTGTGTGTGTGTGTGTGTTTACCAGGAGAAGGTGAGCCTTGTCCTTGCTGTTAGAGATGTTTTTCATGTGGAAGGCAATGATGTTTTCTGTGTGGCCAGTTAGAACTGCATCAGCTGCCCTGAGGACGAGAGGGCAGACAGTCAGATATCAGCCATCAGATGCTGAGTGAGTGTGTGTGTGTGTGTGTGTGTGTGTGTGTGTGCGTGTGCGTGTGTGAGAGAGACAGATAGCGAGATTGATGAATGAGTGTTAGATGAGACCATGAAGGAAATTCCAAGGTCAACATACTAAACAAACTATCTAGTATACGCGTGCACACGTGCACACGTGCACACACACACACACACACACACACACACACACACACACACACACACACACACACACACACCTTCCACTTAACATCCTCAACTCTGATCTCCAATTCCCAAAAGAGTGTTAATCTGAGCCAACTACACACTCACACCCAGAGACACACACATGCTTATGTACACAAACATGAAATGGATTCAGGCTATAAAACTGGGGACGGTTTTGGGTATGTGTGTTGGGAGACGGGGGGGGGGGGGGGGATCCAGTGCACAAACACATACACTCTCACACACACACACACACAGCAAAACAACATCAAAGACAACAACAACCGCTGACAACAGGAGCACAAAGAACTTCAAGGCAAGCAAAGTGACGTCATCGTCAGCAATTCCACTCAAGGGTGTCGCTGCGTGTGTATGCGCGCGAGTGTGTGTGTGTGTGTGTGTGTGTGTGTGCATGTAAGAAAAAGCTTTGTAGGTTTTGGGATGATGGTTTAATTAGCCTTCCTAAACACAGCTCTAAGTATTCCATGTGCATAAAACCGAAACACCCCACATCCACATCCCGGTATTACTGTATTTCCTTGTTGTAAATTAAAGATTTTGGACTTCAACCCTCAAACTACGGTGACTGAGGTCACCGTGCACAAGGTACTAGCAGGCACGCACGTGGACGAATGAAGACTGCATCCTTCTATGCAAATTTTAACACACCCGTAGACATCCACATACGAACAGCAGCTGTTGAGCTCCTTACTTGTTGGCCATCTCTGTGGTGAAGACATAAACAACTTTGGAGCCCGGTTTCTGGCCGCTGGTGGGTTCGACTGCAGAGACCTGGCCCCCCAGGGCATTATGGGAGGGTGTGGAGGAGCGGCTAAGCCCGGTGTTGGAGGTAGGATGGGAAATTGAGTCCTGGGGCTTCACATCGCTGGAGTTACAGTCTACAGGGAGACAGAAGGGAAGCAACGGTTTGGAAATGAGCAGAGACCTATGGGTAGCGTAGTTCTACTGAGGAGCCATCTTGGCTGTGGCCAATCAGCAGAGGACAATGATAAGGGATAGCGAACAAATTATCATCACAACAATCAGTCAATTTTACATGATGAATATACATCACAATGCAACTATAATTATTATTGGTGGCCTGTCCAGGGTGTATCCCTGCCTGCCGCCCAATGACTGCTGGGATAGGCTCCAGTATCCCTGCATCCCTGAGAGCAGGATAAGCAGTTCAGAGGATGGATGGATTATAAATAATAATACAATATAATAATATAAAATAATAAGTGAGAATAATTAAGGTTTTTTTTTCCAAATAACACTCTCTCCAATATGTCAGATCTCATTCTGCAAAAAAATTAGCCAATAGATTTTTATCATTAGTTCAAAAATCAACATTGTGTCACAATATGAAATCACAATTTCACCCCAAAACAACACATTTGAAAGACGATAGACGACAATACTTTTTTTTATTGCCCAGCCCTCGCAGAGGGCCGCAAACATGGACACACCAACACACTTACTGAAGAATCCTTTGTCATCCTCATCACTCTCTCCTCCAGAGCACCAGTCGGCTCCACTGTAGGGCTGCCTCCTCTCTGCCACACACATCCTCTTCACCCTGCTACCGTCTGTTTACACACACGCACGCATGCACGCGCACACATACACACTAAATCAGCGTTTGTGTGCCAGCGACTGTAACAGACATTCAAAGAATTTTTTCAAGAGGAAACCTGCAGTCTAATCTTAGTAGTTTACTGTTCACCAGAAAAAATACCCAAGATCAGAACTGTTTCCATCGCTATTACTTGCACGTAAAAAATATACATAAAAAGCATGTGAAAATTAATTAGCTTTAATAAAAGGGAAAATGTAGACTCCATTAACTAATGCTAAATTGATGTGATTAACCTCCTCCTGGCTAAACGTTGCACCGTCTTCTCGGAAGCACTTCAACATATATTTAATGTATTCCGTCAGCAACTATAGTCCACCGCATATATAAAACACACAGTGTTCTTACAAGTGGATGTTTTTTGTTTTATCAACCATTACTTCCATCATACTGATTGATAAAACTTGTGAGTTTGAGAACAGAGATCAACAACACTCAATGACCCCGTTTACACTTGGTTTTAAAATGTGTTTTTTGCGATCGGATCACAAGTGGACGGCGCTAAATGTACGTGTAAACGACCACCAAAACGTTCTGTGAACCGGTTACTCAAACCACTTGCCGAGGTGGTCTGGGACACATTTGACCACATATCTTTTGTAGTGTAAACGCTAATGCGTCCCCGACAAGGACGTAACAGGAAATCTTCTTCTTCTTCAGAGTAACAGAATCGGATCACAAGTGGTCAGCAGGATGCATTTGGAGACACATGACAGACACGGGTGTAAACGGCTATGTGTCTCGCTGTCCACTCGGGATCCGATCGCCCAAAACCAAGTGTAAACAGGCTCATTGGTACAGCAACATTAGTTAGCTCAATTTATCGCTCCTTCACCAGCTATTTTAGGATGATGCAACTGTTCAATCTCACCTGCCAAATTTTAAAGTCACTGTGGTACAATACAAAGATTATGTGCAGGGTTCTCCCTTCTTTCAGGAAATCATCTTCCATGACTTTGCTCACAGGAGGTCATATTATTCAGCATTAACTATCAGTGGAAGCCTCGACGGTCTCTGGACTGCGTGACTTTTAGCTGCCCGCTGAACAAACCGCCCAAACTTCAAGCACTGATGTGGAATCTCGGTAGCTCCCCCACCCGTTTTTTCTCCCCAATTGAATTTGGCCAATTACCCCACTCTTCGCTGCTCCACCCTCTCTGCCGATCTGGGGAGGGCTGCAGACTGCCACATGCCTCCTCCGATACACATGGAGTCAGTCGCCAGCCGCTGACAATGGGGAGTTTCGCCAGGGGGACGTAGCACGTGGGAGGGTCACGCTATTCTCCCCCTCCCCCTTGAACAGGCGCCTTGACCGACCAGAGGAGGTGCTAGTGCAGCGACCAGGACACATACCCACATCCAGCTTCCCACTCAGACACGGCCAATTGTGTCTGTAGGGACACCCGACCAAGCCGGAGGTAACACGGGGATACGAACCGATGATCCCCGTGTTGGTAACAGACCGCCACGCCACCTGGACGTCCTGCAACCTCAGTAGCTAACAATATAGCCTGAAATATGCAATCTCAGCTCAAAACTAATGTTAAAATGTTGCAATTTCCGCAGGTATAAATACTTTTTTCTTATATAATGTGATAATTTTAATTATTTCAATAATATTCCCAGGACGTTTGATCAATTTCATCATTTCCCAGGTGTTTTCCATGACTGGAAAACTGTCATATGAATTTATTTCCAGATTATCCAGGATGCAGTGGGAGCCCTGGTGTGACAGTTGTCATGCCTCCTTAGTCAATAGGACACACTAGATGTAATAATAAGGCCACCCCCCCCCCCATCTCACCTTTCTCCTCACTGGTGGGCGTTCCCGTCTCCGGCTGTTCGTACGATTCCACCGACGTGCTCCTCTCTCTCTTGACTTTGACCTTGGAGCTGGGGCCAGAGGTCAGGCCCTGGCCGTTCTTCAGCCCCATGCCCCCCGCCACGCCCTGAGCTCCTTTGGCGCCGAGGGTCTTTGGGTCGCACGGTGAGGGCTGTGATTGGCTGCCTGCATTTCCTGGCTTCGCCTGATTGGGCAGTTTAGAGTCCATCTGGGCAGCAGCGGAGGGGGACATGACGGGAGGCGAGCGTACCATGACCTCCGTCTTGGGTTTAGGGCTGATCCACAAATGACAAGACCAAAAGAACACAAATGAGGTTACATTTAGAAGAAAGGTTTGTCTTGATCCCTGAGCAGACTAAAAACAACTTTAACCTATTGTAAATTCTATTGCAATTGCTCATTAAAAAAAAAAAAAAAAAACCCACAGCCAACAATAAATTAACACACATAGCATCACTATTTTCTGCTTGTATTTACTCACTGCATCTATAAGAGTCCTTATTTCCACTTCTTACACACCGCAGGGGGCAATGGGGCATATCAGGCAAAGCAGTATTAAGCCTGGGGCTAAGAGTTAGTGTATACCCAGTAATCATGCTCTGGTCAGAGGGAGATGCGCCACGGAGGAGGGGGAAGGGGCATGCAGACAGACAGCTTGTTGACTATGGGCAAGCCTAAGGCCTGATGCTTGCCTCCCAGTGACACCAACCCCTCTCTGCATCACGTAGCATCACTTTCAACCAAAGTACCCAAAAGGAAAGAGGTTAGAGGTTAAAAGAGAGAAAAAGAAAGATGGAAAGCGGTGACTCATGCCCTGCTTTCTTTACATCCCCTGGATACCGGGCCTCCCCTGCCAACTTGTTCACTGGCAGTTTGTGCAAAACATCTTCGAACCCAAGGACACCGGGTCTGAGTCGGTTTCTGGGGAATTCCCTGTGCACAGATTAACCTAGAGCATTGCACGGCGAAGATGCAATGAAAGGAGGATTAATGCTTACTAGCTATGAGAGCATTTCAGTTCACACGTAGGAAACCCATCCAGCTGGCAAGAGAACTTCCCAATACCACACCCTATCCTCTCTCTCCGTTTCTCTCTCTCTCCATCTCTCTCTCTCCAACACACTTTCTGACATACGTACAAGTAGTGTGAGACAAATGCCAACATGTCCAGAGACCACAGACACAGCATTACAAATGTATGTGCGAGTACGCACGCACGGCGAGCTGAGAAAGAAGGTGAGGGCAGGATTTTGGCAGTCCGGACAGCCGTTTTCCAGAGCCTCCAGAACCATGAGTCAGCAGGGAGAATATCCAAACGCAGTGCACCCGCTGACCCCAGGACAGTTCTGGAATGGCCGTCAGACATTTTCGAGCTCACTCCGTGGAGCAGGAGTGACTGATCTGAGATCCGCGACCCGTCCGACCTGCACTTACCCGCTGAAACGGTGCAGCCGAGGGCAAAGTGACAGACGTGGCTCTGTGCCCACTACACCACACAGTAAGAATCACTACATTTCACTCCTCAACACACACACCAACACACACTGGGCTTGCCCCCTACCATAGCCATGAATGGGTGAATCCCCGCCCACCACTCATGAATACCCATCCACTAATCCCCCCCGTCAACGGCAAAACGTGAAAATGAACGTTATCGTTTTGCAACAAAAGTTCATTTAATTGTGCTGTAGAACTGCAGCTTTTCAAAAGAATAATCTGCAGCTCTCTCGTCATTTATTGTTTTGTCCACAACATGCAACTTTGTCTGGTAATACATCCATGCAGGGGACTCGCAGCACTGTGGTCAGCGTAGGTGTCGCACAGTCTGGTATTTTAGCATTGACCAGACCATGGAGGGAGTCTTCTAATAAGGCGACTGTGTTTATAAGCATATAATTATAAAATAGTGTCATGTTTCAAATCCACTTCGTTTTCCTTGAAGACTGATTTACATTCCACACAGCTGAGAACTTTGAAGGAGCTGAAAGGTGACTTGGGTCTTTTCATACCGTGACCACTCGTATTTTCATACCGTGTTTAACAGAATGACCACAGTGAAACGGACTACCTGCAAGTGTGGGGCAGCAGGAGGCCGTGGAAGGTTTTAATGCTAAACTAGGTATGACGACAAAATGGACTGACGGAAGCGAGCCAGGCAAAAGCTTCAATGATATCCCCCCCAAAGTCGACAACATACCTACAATTCACCCCACACACACACTTATATTTCTATCTTGGTGAGGACCCCTCATTGATTACATTCACTCCCAGGCCCTTAGCCATCAGAACGACATGCCTAACCTTAAACCTTACTTAACCCGAATTCTAACCTTAACACTAAACACAAGCCCGAACACTAAAACAGGACCTTGAAGTAGTGAGGACCAGCCAAAAAGAACACACACACAGTTTCCCCTAGCACAGCCATTAGTTTAAACAGCAGCCACGGTATGATGACAAAACGCCCATTAACAGAAAATTTCTAGGGAAAATGCTGCGCACGCACACACACACACACTCAACTTGTCAACTCCCACAAACCTTCCAACGGCTCACATCCCAAAATTCATATGACCCCCGCGCCTCTCACCTCTGTGTGTTGGCGGACGGGGAGTTCTTCAGCCTATTGGAGTGCATTGATGGGGCTCCCAGGACCACAGAGCAGGGTGGAGTGATGAGCTGGTGAGGACTGCCCGTGTGCGTGAGCGGCGCCTTGGCCCGCACGTTCCTGGAGCCCGCACCTGGTACCGGATTGCCGATGTTCCCGAGGTTCCCCCGGCCGTCCTTGGCCTCCTCCCTCTCTTTCTTCCCCCGCTCCTTCTTGTTGAAGTGTGTCGCTGCTGTTCCCGCCGCGGCTGGCCTCTCCTCTTGGACCTCCAACATTCTCTCAAAAGTCCTTGCTTGTGTGGGCGTGCGCCTGCGTGCGTGCGTGCGTGTGTGCTTGTGCGTGTAAAAAAATAAGAGCAATAGACAAAGTCTTTTTATTCGGTTGGTGTGAATCTGTGAAGCTTCCCCAAGGGGCTTTCACAGCCCTTGGGCACACTGTTGAGAGAGAGAGAGAGAGAGAGAGAGAGAGAGAGAGAGAGAGAGAGAGAGAGAGAGAAAATCAGTTAGAAAATAAAAATGGAAAAAGTGCCATCAAGGCACATGGAAACTCTGTCCAAACATTACAAATTCTGACTGGGTGTCCAAAGTAGGCAAAAAAAAAAAAAGGCACCAGATCACAACTTATGGGCAGTGAGGTGTAAATGTGTGTGGTAGCATGACAAACCCATTCCAAACTGACCTTTGCATGTTCCTTTTTGTGCGTGTGTGTGTGTGTGTGCGTGTTATACTTTCACCAAGAACGGAGACGAATTTTGCAATAAGCTACAGTTGGACGGCGATAGCTTTTCCAACAGGGGTCAAAAACACAACCTCCATCAGGCAACAGGCAGCCTTTCGGGGTGGCGGCTGAACTCCGGGGTTAGAAATATAACGAGGCTGAGGCGTGGGTTAGGGCAAATGTTGAGTTAAGGGCTGAATTTAAGGCATTACAATGTCTCTGATTATGCTAAGAGTGTGTGCGCCGTTCTGGTAATTGCATGAGAATCCCATAAGAAAGAGAGAGAGAGAGAGAGAGAGAGAGAGAGAGAGAGAGAGAGAGAGAGAGAGAGAGAGAGAGCGAGCAGCACAGTCAGTCAGATTATATTGTCATCCTGAAAATATTTGGGAGCGCCTCCAAAACACTCCAATATTGTAACTGGCTCCAGAGATCCCCCTTGAGGGGGCGGGAGTGGAGGATGGGGGTGGTGGTGGTTGGGGGGGTGGGGGTTATGGGCTGCTGGGAACCAGACATACACCAATTCCTCCAGCAGCAGCAGCAGCAGGAGAGAGGAAGAAGAAGTAGCTCCTCTCCCAGCGTCCTACAAGACAAGTCAGCCACATCTACCGGGGCCGTTAAGAGTCCACTACCACACCGCCCGGCGCACACGCTGAGGTTAAACCCTCCACGGGGACACAGAGGCGGGCGAAGAGCTGAAACGTCAACGCCCTCTGTTTCAGCAGCCCGGGCCCCTGAAAATAAATGTCCCCCATTTTCTTCACCCACCCCCCCGCCGATTTCACTACATACAAATCTTTTTTTTTTTTAAATCCTTTAAAAAGAGTTTTGAGCCTTGAATCCACCCAGCGGGCGATAAGATGAACAGCTTTATAACAGCCGATTCAGAGAATAATCTGGAAAACAGAAAAAAGACAAAAGGTACGAGACCGTGTCTTAATGCGTTGTTAGAGGGAATGAACTATTCGTCCCATAAACCACTGCGAATGACACGATCCAATCCCTCCCCCTCATCTACGACCACTTTCAACCAACTTCTTTGTTCACGCACACTTTTTGTGTACATACTGTGGTGTTTTGTGTACATACTGTGGTGTTTTCGGTACATACTGTGGTGTTTTCGGTACATGCTGGGTGTTTTTGTGTACATACTGTGGTGTTTTCGTGTACATACTGTGGTGTTTTTGGTACATACTGTGGTGTTTTCGGTACATACTGTGGTGTTTTTGATACATGCTGTGGTGTTTTTGGTACATGCTGTGGTGTTTTTGGTACATACTGGGTGTTTTTGGTACATGCTGGGTGTTTTTGGTACATATTGTGGTGTTTTTTGGTACATATTGTGGTGTTTTTTGGTATATGCTGGGTGTTTTTAGTACATACTATGGTGTTTTTGGTACATATTGTGGTGTTTTTTGGTACATATGTGGTGTTTTTTGGTACATGCTGGGTGTTTTTAGTACATACTATGGTGTTTTGGGTACATACTGTGGTGTTGTGTGATTTACTTTAATACACAATCCGTGTCTGACAGAAAAGACGGTGGAGCAGATTTCTAGCTGATGGAGACGACAACTTCACTACTTTCTAACCTCCAACCGCACGACTTTGGAGCGGTTTACAGCTCCATGGTAACGTCCCTGATTGGCGGCTGTTAGGATCGTGGGTAGTGTAGTTCTTCACCGGGAATAAAACACCAACTTCTTAAAAGCGAGTCGAAATCAGACCGACTTACTGCTTCTACAGGAACACATACAGACCGTCTCACAACCTTCGCCGCTCATGGCGAGTCTGCCTTGTGCAGTTAACACATTACGGCTGACAACCGAATCCCTGATGGTGACCGTGAACGGCACTTTTACTTCCAAAATCTGATGCTTCATCTTTACGGCGGAGCCTTTTTGTCTCTGAATTACTCTCTGGGGTCAGTTCGTTTGATTTAAAATAGGATCTCTGTGTATAAGAAGAAGAAAAGGGGTTGGGGGGGAGGGGGGCACGAGCCAAAAAGATGTTCCTGTTTACTTGATCATGACTGTTAGCACTGGATGATGTGAGCAGCACATTTCCACGGTGCTTTCGGGATTTCATATGGAAATATTTCTGAACAGCAGTGAACGTTTTAGGCCAAAGAAAAACTGAATGCAATATACCGCTTTGATAAATGATATGGTTAATTACACCAAAACTTCACACTCAGTCTGCATGAACACCAACTCTATGAAACGCAGCCTGCCGTCTTCAAGTGCTGTTGAAAATCCATTTTTATTTGCACGCGTCGCCAAGGACATTCAGACGGCTACAAACAATCGATAGAATAGATTTCAAGCCGGCCACCTCTCCTGCTCATAAGACACTCTCACACGACTGGCTGACGTGGAGGCCTGTGGCCAGGCAAAGCCCCGGCCCAACAGCGGCGGAAGTGATGGAGGGTAACGTGTGTGAAGAAGCAGGGGAGACCTGAAAGGGGAAAATAAAATTCGCGGAGATGCTGTCGGACTGTACAAAAAAGAAAGAACGAGGTGGGTTGCGGGTCTGAGAAAGTCACGGCAGACACACTGAATCAAAACGCTGTCGATAACAAGGTGGGCGGATGGAGATCCCAGTATGGCAAGCTTTTAGTCTCACCTACCAAAAGCAATACGGGTAAAAATGGAGGAGTGTGGACAAACGCTCTTTGCGAGACACGGCGGCGTGGGTGAACATCTGATGACGTACGAACAAACGTGATGGCGATGCCCGCACCGCCCCCTGCTAAATCCTTCCTGCCAGCTCAAGGAGCTCTCATTTCCCAGCATGCTAGCATCACAGCACTAGCATCCCACCTCATTTAGCCCTAGCTAGCCTGCATGCCCTCGAGGGGTGTCGCCCAAACCTGTACCCCGATCATACACAAACACATGGAATGTGAGCACGTGCTCACCCACCCACCCACACAGCAGGGCCTGTCAATCACTCGTTCCCTCCAATCACAAGCTAACGAGACGCTAATTAGGGAGCTTGCTGACATGGCTGTCACAAGGAACACACACAGTAGAACACACGAGAGCAGATGTGCAAATACACACACACACACACGCTCACACACACACACACACTCTCATAAACCAAAGTAACACAAGGGCAATCACAGAGGTTCTCTTCCTCTTGCTCGCTCCATTAAAGAAGCGGCGCTGTCTGTCACGGCACCCGCTACGAGCCGCAGTGTGCACAAGTTAATGGGAAAGCAATATAATGAGGCAGCAAAGAAAGAAAGGAAGAAAAAAAACGAAAAGATTTGAATTTTTCCTGTGATATAAATATGGGTCTACGCATGAAAAGAGGGCAGGAAATACTTCAATTCAATTAGATTTGGGTTTTCCAACGCGGGTGGCACCGGAGAGGAGCATTTCATCTCATGCTTATGTAACAGCGACGGTACCCTGGCTGAGCCCAACGTGGAGAATAGACCCGTCCCAGCTACGTCACCCAGACGCCGGCCAAATACCCTCCTGTGAGGAGATGGAGGCTCTAAGCCAGTGGAGCGTCTTAGGGTTTTTTTTGTTTTTGTTTTTTTAAAAGGAGGTTTGGAATCGGGAGGAGAGGAACCCCAACCTTGCTGCCAACATAACTCCACTGATTTAAAATCTCCATCTCCCAAGGCTACACAACACAGCTAGACAGGCCTCTCTTTCAAGAAAAAAAGACATCATGCAGGCACACATACATGTATTTGTGCAAATGCACGGCTGCACACACACACACACACACACACACACACACACACTCTCTCTCTCTCTTCCCTTCTCTCAGCCCTGCTGTTAGCTGCAAAGGGCCTGCTGATGTTTCAGCCTTATTTATGCAAATCCCATTTTGCAGTTCAGCCACAACACACACACACACACACACACACACACACACACACACACACACACACACACACACACACTCTCTCTCTCTCTCTCTCTGCTATTTATTTAGGGCAACATGAGAAAACGCTGTTTTCCGCCTCTCGTGTGTTTTCTGCAGGACAATACTCAGACAGACGAGTCGTGAGGCACCGCACAGTCTACAGATCATGCTAGCTCTGTGAAACAGAAAGGCCTTTCTATCTCCTTACACAAGCGCACATGTTGCATGTACCAATTCAAATCAAATTACCGCAGAGTCTCCAGTCAGCGCCACGGCTCAAAAACCCAATAAAATGGGATTTTAGGGTCTGATAAGGATTTTCTGTCAGGTTGCTAAAGCTGGACATCCCCTTTTCAAAGTATTCCTAAGATGTGTTTCTAAACAGGCCGCACTGAATGTTATGTGATGGGGTAAAATTAACCATTTCTGGCGGAGGCATTGGAGGTTCCCTTACCTTCTTGCCATTAGTTCAACCAGAGAAGAGTACTTTGGTCAGTTTACTACTTTATTTTCTCTCAAAGCAGCAATGCAAACACTCGTCTTAAATCTACCGTCACCGTCAACCCTAAACTTCGGACTTCACCATGGCAGAGTCCGAGTAAATCTGCGGAAGGCCACGAGGACAAGTAGACTCGAGTCACCGCAGTCTTACGGGAACCGACGAGCTCGGCGTCTTTTGAGGCAGGGAGTGCAACAAGTCAGCTTGCCACAACCAGTTCCTACTACATACCTGCCGCCGCTTGCGTGGGCTGATGAAACTCGCGACAACGGTGCCAACTTCACTGTCGGCTCCGCCACACCTGACCAGATCAGCAGACAGGAGACGCTGGCTGTCCGACCTGGCGAGGATACACGACACACGAGATGCCACGCACGCACTTCCCCGACGCCGCCAGGATTAGCTGAGGGCACACCTGCACGCTCACCTGTCAAGGTGACTTCCTGAGAGTGTGCGCACACACGCACGCACACACACACACACACACACCCTACAGAGTTTTCCTGATTCACAGGCACAGAATGCTGCGTGTCACTAAAGATAGACCTGTGACGCCGCAGACGAGAGGTTTGACACATACGTCTACTGTGGCGAGAACAAGTGCGCTCATACATGAACCGTGCTGACCCCTAATATGACTAGGCTCTTGTAGCTCCTGAAAGCAAGCCAGGTCAAATATTTACAGTGAACTCTCAAACTGTTCCGCATTCTCAACTGTTGAACAGCTACCTCTCTCGCTCTCCCTCTCTCGCCGTCTCAACTTCTTTATTTTTCTTTTATGGTAAGGTCTCCCTCCTTTCTCACCTCTCTCTCTCTCTCTTGCTCCCTCTCTCCCCGCTTGTCTCTGATATGCATTTCCAAACCGAGCCTTCCCGACGTTCACCGTCTCTGCTGTTCAACAGACGATGCCCATCCATCCCCGGGGAGGCGACATGTGTGTAATGTCACGTTTTGTCAAATCGTGTCATGGTGACAGAGCCCTCTCTCCGTGTCCATCAGGATGACGGAAGTGATGAGCGCCGGGCATCGCAAAAGGAGCGCGATACCGACATACCCACGGGAGGGCGAGAGTCAACGAGACAAAGAGAGAGCGAGAGAGAAAAAACCCTATTACACAAGTCACTCTCTTCAGAGTGTGTGTGGGTGGGTGGGTCTCGCTGTCCCCGACGCGCACGTGCACGCACATACACACACACACACACACAGCCAAACACGTACGCACAGCTGACTCACTAGTGACACATCTGCTGGCGTAGCCTGGGCACGGTGCCATGTGTGGCGGCCAGCCCTGGCAGCAAGGCTGGCACTCAGCGCTTTGGCCTGGTCTGATCTCTGTCTCACACACACACACACACACACACACACACACACACACACACACACACACACACACACACACTTCACCCTACACTTCCGTCTCCCTCTGTCTACCCTCTTGTCTGTGCAGCTCTGTCTGGGTGGATGTGTCTCGCTAACACGCATTTACTCGTCTTGTCTATATGCTGCAAAGACAACCATTAAAAAGGAGGCACGTTGCCATTATCTCCCTGCAATAGGCTTGTATGCATGATGCATGTATGCCACCCCCCCCCCCCCCCCCCACACACACACACACACACACGTGAATAGCAGGTATGCCCATACAAAACCCTAAAATGTTTCCATGTTTGCTGTTTCACTTCAGAGGAAATCCATTTTCTCCCCAATTATATCCGGCCAATTGCCCCAATCTTCCAAGCCGTCCCGGTCGCTGCTCCGCCCCCTCTGCCGATCCAGGGAGGGCCGCGGACTACCACATGCCTCCTCCGATACACGGCGTCGCCGGCCACTTCTTTTCACCCGACAGTGAGGAGTTTCGCCAGGGGGACGTAGCACATGTGCCCCCGACCAACCAGAGGAGGCGCTAGTGCAGCAACCAGGACACATCTGGAGACCCACCCGCAGACACGGGCAACTGTGTCCGTAGGGACGCCCAACCAAGCCGGAGGGTAACGGGGGGGATTCGAACTGGCGATCCCCGTGTTGGTAGGCAACGGAATAGACCGCTACGCCACCTGCGCGGCCCCAATCCTTGTTTTTGTTTGGTTTCCCGATATCTATGGTAATACTTATAAACTGTATTGGTGCTTGGCCACGGAGACCCATAAAAAACCAGACGGCCGCTAGCGCCGTCAGCACCTTCCTGACAGCTGCACAGAAAAACATGGCCGAACCCCAGTTTACGTTATCGGTGCTGGTAAGGGTCGTCCATCACCTTTTTGCCCCGTCACATCTGCTTGTTGGCCACAACGACTTCACCTCTTCGAACTCGACGTTTCCTGCCTTATTCTTCCACACCCAGCTGCCATGGTGCAGATGTAAAATGCTGGGCACCATGTCATCTTCCCGGGTTGAGCGCTACCTGGAGGTAAAAACCAACAGCAACAACAGTGTTGCTGATGTGGACACCGACATGTCAGCTTGTGCTTCAAGTATGCCGGTGATAGAAAGTGTAAGTAGACACTTATTTGTATGTAAATCTTTGGGATCACAGCACAAGTGACTCCTTAACAGAGACTCTGCTCCTCTCCGTGCGGACCCCCCCCCCCACTCTCCTCCCTTCCCTTGACCGTGCTCTCTCGTCCGTGACTCCCTCCCTCAATCCTTATGGTCGCTCCCACACTCCAGCCACATTCCTCCCTCGCTCATGCTGTGAGGACGTCTCCCTGTGGCTAAAAGCATTGTGGGAAATCCTAAGGGTCGGGGCCTTCAGAGGCTCTGTGGACCGTTGAGGTAAAGGGAAAGCACACACACACACACACACACACACACACACACACACACACACACACACACACACACACACCCCCGCCCCCAGGTCAAACAGCTTTTCTTCTGAACCTAGCCAAAACACTACCCATTTGCCATGAGGAAACAACCGTCGTGGCGACACCGGCGGTTCAAAACCCCTGAAAAAAACCTTGAACCGTTCTCGTTCAGCGAAACGGCAGACGTCAGCATCTCAAGCCGTAGTCAATAAAAGCCACGCTGTGCAGCGCCCCTGGGCAAAAACGATGTCCTTTGCCTTTCAATCCCAAGTAGTGAAAATTTTTGAGGAGGGGATGGAATTTTCGATGAGTTTAGAGTTGCAGCGTGCACACCGACAAAGGAGATTATTATTTTCCATTTCCGCAGGATTTCTCGACTACGAGTTCGGGATAAAGGCAGTGGGCAACCTCAGCCGAGAGACTACCGCAGAGAGGATCACGGCGAAGGCCATCCAACACAACTCACGCATGTCTAATTACCTGCTCCGCCGACAGACGAGTCTTATAACGACGGCGCACTCGCACACCGGCACGCTCAACCCGCATACGCGGCCCTCTTCCTCGCCTTCATCCTGGACCAAAATTAGCACTCTGGAAAAGAACATCAGCCAGAATCTGTCCCTGAATTACCCCGGTTTACACTGGTGTGTCATTCCCGAGGAATTTTAAACACACTGGCAAAGACCTGCCCAATTAAATATACAGGCACAATGAGACACACATGCCCGCGCACAGACACACACTCATACAAACATACATACAAAACACAGAGCCACACGGTGATGCTTACTTGATGGCATAGCACAGCAGCAGAACGTACGGGTGTGTTTTATCCAAGTCTGTGGACTACGAGCTTTTGTGTGAGGGAGGGATTGTGTGTTTGTATGCATCTCTCCCCACCAGCCAGCGTTACGTCCTGCTGAAACAGTCTGGAACAAAACATCTCAGCCCTGTTATTAGCCACACAGTAATGGAGGGAAGCCCATTACTCGTTCCCCACGTAGCGTCACGTAAGACGTCTGAAATAAACAACTGATCGTATGTCATCACAACGATTAAGCACGGAGACAAATGCCATCTTAAACGCACCTAAACTGATGCTGAACCGGGTACCTGGACAACACTCACTGCTTAGGGGACTACCTGTGACACAAAGCGCTTCTGATAAGAACCTGCATAGGCGACTGATTAGTAGTCAGGGTGTGTGTGTGTGTGTTTCATCTCAGTAGAATATCAGCGAGGCCTGTCGGGGAATGGTTGGAGAGTGGCCACCAGCGGCTACCGTTGACGCCACGCCACGACAGGAGGAGCAACATTAAAAAGGAGATTATAACATCATCTGTTTCACCCTGGCGCCTTTACTTCCTCACGGTGTAGTAGTATCCCCCCCCTTTTTTTCTCCCCAATTGTACTTGGCCAATTACCCCACTCTTTCGAGCCATCCCTGGTCGCTGCTCCACCCCCTCTGCCGATCCAGGGAGGGCTGCAGACTACCACATGCCTCCTCCAGTACATGTGGAGTCGCCAGCCGCTTCTTCTCACCTGACAGTGAGGAGTTTCGCCAGGGGGACGTAGCACGTGGGAGGATCACGCTATTCCCTCCCAATTCCCCCTCCCCCCCGAACAGGCACCCCGACCGATCAGGAGGTGCTAGTGCAGCAACCAGGACACACACACTCACGTCCAGCTTCCCACCCACAGACACGGCCAACTGTGTCTGTAGGGACGCCTGACCAAGCCGGAGGTAACACGGGGATTCGAACCGGCGATCCCCGTGTTGGTAAGCAACGGAATAGACCGCCACGCCTCCCAGACGCCCCCAGCTTCCCTTTTTGTTGTCACTCCTTCAGCATGGTGGTACTCCTCCGGCACTCAGGTCCCAAATTCCTCCCCGGTCTCACTCTAAAGCACTGAAGTAAATTTCACTGGAAGTGTCCGAGGGGGTAGTCTTGAATGAACCCTCGTCACTTTCTGCATTTCAAATTTCCGTCATTGTCGATAGCTACCCTGCAAAGACCTATATTTCACAGTGGCTTACAACATAATCCACCTCTACACCCACTGCCCCATAATCTTTCTGTGACAAACTTAATTCAAAGGGCAACAAAAGACTTACTATGAGGTCCTGAAACCTTCATAAATGCCCCTATCAGCATCCCCAGTAACAGGCCTGAAGATGCCCGAGGCTTCATGAACACACCTGTTTTTTTTTTAGCTGTAAGATTATGCAACCAAAAAGGAAAAAAAACACTCCATGTCTCATAACCCGCCCATTATCCACCTACTGAAAGGTAATCAGAAATAATATTTGTTATTGCTGCTAGAAAGATATTATCATAATCAAATTAGCAAAACTCTTTTGCATGCAAATCGAGTTCTGTGACTTGAGTCACAAGAAATGTGGTGCTATTTTCAAAATCAAGTGGCTATCATGTGTCCCCCGTCAGTTACTCCCACCTCCTTTGTCAGCAGAAAAACAGAAAAATAAGCAAGCTGCAAAAAGCAACAACTAGCACAGAGTCTAGAGAAAAACTTGTCATTAAAAAGTGACTTATGGATCACACAAGGAAATGTAAAGAGACAGAGCTGGTTTCTTAAGTCAAATTTGCTCCCTCTGCCCCAGCTCTTCTAAACCAGATATGGAAAGGTTAAACCTGCTTTGTGACAGGAATTCTCCATGGCCTGGATGCAGTCCAAGCCCTACGCACACCCAAGCACTGTAAAAAGATGTGTTGGGAAATCATACCGACGGATTTAAACTCAACACAATCACAGTCAGCAAACAACACCCATTTTAGGCCAAGTCACAGCAATTTCCCCAAATTCAATCTTCTAAAATAAAAACAAATTTACCGTTAAATGCTAAGGCTAACTACAGCCTCAGACAATCCGATGTGATGTCTGCCTGAGTGTAGCTATAGACAACCAGCCACAAGCACTCATGTCAAGCACTACCATGGATGAGAGTCCACCGGGTGCCTTAAATCTACATTTTAATATTTGAATGCTTTCTAAGCCTGTGCAAGCACCGCAGCTATAGACTACAATACTGCATTAGGCTAACTAGTGATGACAGTTGATGCGCTAGCTGGGAAGGATCTGAGCACGTCTGCTGGCTTTTAACATGGCTTGTGGAGGTGACCGTGGGTCACGAGGGGCCCCGGTCTCCTTGGTGGGGGGGGGGTGCAGCTCCGTTTGAGGGGACCCACCTCGGGCCAGCCAGAGCAGCCCGCCTCTGCCAGGTTTGTCAATCATAGCAGAGAAAACACGAAAGTGGAGTGACAGGTACACTCTAACTCAGCCAGACACTTCCCTCAGGATCCAGCATGTGCACAAAACCACCCATGCGCACATGCAAAACCTCGCACAACATGACAGCCATCAATCCGGGAACAAAGGGATGCTGAATCAAACTGTTGGATTACCGGGCTCTACCTCTGCAAACAAGTGGTACGGTCTACAGATAGGATGTGCCACTGTGATACTAGGGGTTTTTGGGGGAGGGCACAGACATTTTGTATGACTCAAGAGAATGACAACAATTACTGTCAGCTCACTACCACTAGAAGTGAAAACGTGCCAATACTGCTGTTCGATAAATCAATGGCCACAGTAATACATTGTTAATCTTCACCCTCAGAACAGTTTCGAGCTCTATTCCCCGATTAAGTTATTACACGGTTTAAACTACAAATAAAATCCTATTGTGCCCGGCTTGGAATACTACGGATTTTGTGAAACCGTTTTGTGCTCCATGTCTGAACCAGACCCGTTTGTGAAGGGGAGTTTGAGCGTACTGCACTCGAAATACTCCTCGTGCCCTCGTCGACCTTTATTTCACTGTCACTTTGCAAGCCACAATTAATACGGCTTTGAGGCACGTTTGCTCATTTATGTCTTTTCTGCTTACCATTGTGTGACAAAAATTAGCAGTGGGCTTACAATGTGGAGAGGAACGGTTTCTGCATGGTGAATCTAAGCTGTGTGCAGAGCTTGTATTCTCATTAGTGCCGTTCCCTCATTACAAAAGACTGAACGGCCGTGGCAAGTCCCACATGTAAATTTTCATGTGGGCTGGAATTTCCCCGGCTTCTACAAATTTTTAGCAAGCCGTCCACCTGAGGAGAGGCGCGTGTTTGCAGTTTGAACCATTCCCAGTGTCACAATTAAATCAAAGTAGACCAAGAGACACCCCGTCCTGAACCACAACAGCTGTGAACTTCCAAAGGAAATGTCAACTTCAAGACTCGATGCTGCCAACATATTGGCACGTTAAAGCTAATATCATAAATACCTCAAAAAAATGAAATAATAAATGGAAAGGCACACCTTGGTCTAATCAGCATCTGGTGAAGAGGAGCCCCCTTCCTCTATAGAATCACAGAGACCCCCCCCCTCCCCGCCAACTCATCCCACCATGTCATATGCAACGTAAACCCTGCAACTTTTTAATTAGAAAACCCCTGAAGCAGACGAACGCTAAGAAACACGAGGTCGATTCAGAAAGGGGAAAATAAACCCTGCACCGCTTTGCGTCAATATCCACTTCCCCCTGCCCTTCACCTCGCTGTGGTTTTTGGTGAACACTCTTTGGACTGACTAGACAGCAGATAAATAAACAGCAGGGATGGAGCTCTCAAGTAAAACGCCCTGACCACGTCGTGTCCTCAGCGGATACCTGGAGGACCCAACCCGAAAAACACGGGACGAAGACTCTGAGGCAACACGGCCCGCCATCAAACAGCCCCTCAACAAATCGATGGACTCCCTTGCAAGAAAGGAAGTATCACAGTGGGAACCCCATAAGATAAATGTTAAAGAGAAATAACTGCAATTCTTAATAAACATATATTTTAGAGCTATCACTCCATTAACAGCCGTAATACTGAGCAGTCTACTGTGTCTCTATGAAACGTCACTGAAACCGAGTCTGCCGGTGACGTCAGCGGGAGGCAACCTGTGAGTGTGAAAGATGACTCCCTGGTTTGCCGATAAGTCTGTACTGTATAAGACAATGCGAATATCAACGCTATATAATGTAGTGTTATTTGCATTTTCTTATATAATGCAGCCCATCGGCAAACCAGGAAGCAAGTTTTCATATTCACCAAGAACACTGAGAAAACAGGGCGTCTGGGTGGCGTTGACAGTCTATTCTGTTGCCTACCAAGATGGGGATCACCGGTTCGAACCCGTGTTACCTCCGGCTTGGTCGGGCGTCCCTACAGATACAATTGGCCGTGTCTGCGGGTGGGAAGCCGGATGTGGGTATGCGTCCTGGTCGCTGCACTAGTGCCTCCTCTGGTCGATTTGGAGGGAGGGGGAACTGGGGGGGAATAGTGCGATCCTCCCACGTGCTACATCCTCCGTGCTACGTCCCCCTGGTGAAACTCCTCACTGTCAGGCGAAAAGAAGCGGCTGGCAACTCCACATGTACCGCAGGAGGCATGTGGTAGTCTGCAGCCCTCTCCGGATCGGCAGAGGGGGTGGAGCAGCGACTGGACGGCTTGGAAGAGTGGGGTAATTGGCTGGATACGATTGGGGAGGAAAACGGGAACCCCCCCCCCCAAAAAAAAAGGAGAAATCTGCTCAGCATTATGGCTGCTAATGGAGCATCATAGATGATATTGAAAATCGTGACTGTTTCCTTGTTATGATATAGAGACAGAAGTTAAGCAAGGTCAGTGTCTCCTCCATTCCCTGTGCACTGAGACAATATTATCTGGTTAGGGCACCAGTTAGCCTAAAATGGCCAGAAAAAGGCACACGTGCTTGCCACCACGTTCGATTACTTAACGAACTTGGCCGGAGGTTAAAGGAGGGCAAACCGATCTCAACGCCCGTTTTAAAGAAAAGGTGCTCGCTGGATGCAGCGTGAGGACAGAGACAAGAGGAAACAAACACTCAACATCACGGCCCAGAAAAATCCTTACAAAACGTACAAACACGAGTCATTCCCTTTCATTTTTTGAGGGGGGGGGGGGGGGGGAGTGGCGATGATGGTGAAAACAAGTCATTGTGTTGCCAATGCGTCCTAATTACATTCTGCTCGAGTTTTTACTTTATGCCAAATCCGCAGTGACACTTGTAGATGAGTCGAAGCAATGAAACTGCAAGAGGAAAAACCGAGTGAGTGAGTCTGTGTGTAATGCGAGAGAGAGATTGGTGTGTGATGCAGTGTAAAACAGAGAGACGGGTTACCTCAGAAGCCCCCCTGCCCTTTCAGCAGGGCCTCATATGGAGGATCAGGCCTCAGGTCCCCTGGGCACTGATGTCTGCTCTCCTCTCAGCTCCTCCCGGTCAGCCGCGGAGGCTGCGCACAAAAACCTGTCCCACTCACGACACCCTACAGCCACAAGTCATTCACACCTGGAAGAGAGCAAGACAAGTTTGCTCATTCGGTCGTCCCAAAAAAAACAACAACAAAAAAAAAAAGGCTAGGAAAGGCACCCACTAGCTCATGTTGACACGGCTAACGTGAGGTAAACACACGACCAGTCTATTCCCCTGGTGCAAGGACTAGATCCTCAGGGGTTACAGCGAAAAGTCTACGCCGCCTCGTTCTCTACAGACACACCGATTCATACTTTAGTAAGCGAACGGGTGCATGTAAGGGACTTTAAGACGAGGTAGGATACAGCATCAAGGGACTGCTAGACTCCACGCATCCTGTACAAGCTAATACAAATAGCAACCGCTGGCACAAAACCCCGAGTCGTCTCCCGTCTCACATCTCAACAACGCATCAGCCGAGGGAGACGTGTAGTAGTGTTAGATGTAAGCAACATGTGACAGCCAAATGTCAGTGGGACGCGTTGGTTCGCAAGATCTTCGGGGACCCGCAAAGGTACAGCAGCGAAGATGTGCGGCTTGGTTTTTCATTTGAAATCAAGAAACTGGCAAACTAACCCCCAATAGCGCGGCGTCGCACACACCAGCGGGGACAATGGCTGTGCATTTTATTGGAATTTTGATCAGTGTCCCGTTAAAAGGCTCGAGAAAACAAAACGAGTTTGGCCTGTGTTACGCTCCCTCAAAAAAAAAAAAAGAAAGAAAGAAAAGGAAAAAAGCGAGAACCATTAGGGGTCTTTAGTTTCGCCAAAGCCAGATTTACCCTCCACATCAGGAGCTGCAGACAAGTTTTCCCCACTCATAACTTTTGTTCAACTTAAGTGGCAGAAGCTTCAAGCCTCAATATATTCATCCCTTTTTCAGCTGACCTCAGTAAAGTGTACACACACACACACACACACACACACACACACACACACACACACAAACTAAACTAGTTTGGGGGGGGGACAAAGGGCCTACACAAGAAAGCAGTAAAACACTTTAAAAAAAATCTCTGCAAAGCTAAACTAGCCAGATAAACACACACACACACACAGACACCCACACACACACACATATACACAAGAGACACACACGGGGAAACAGATTCCCCCTGAAATCTCAGCGCCTCACTGGACAACGCTTGGCGGACAAAGTATTCCATGGCGCTTCAAACTCCAGGAACTTTTTTTTTTTTCCCTAAAAGAAGTTGTTCCTGTTTCAGCAGAGCTGGGGGGAAGGGAGGACTTCAGCACTCGCATTCATGGAGCCTCGGCCAGCGCAAACAAAGTCTTCCCCGAGAGGGAGGCACTCACCTCGGGCTCCAGACTCTTCTCGCGAAACGACGCCGGGCCGAGCGCGAGCGCACGCGAAAATAGGACATAATGAGATACGTTTTAGGGGCTTTGTCTAAATAATAAAAAAAAAAAAGAAAAGAAAAAAAAAGAAAGAAAGAAAAAAAAGAAAAAAAATGGCCCCTCCCACGGCTGAACGCTGTAACATTTATTTTCAAGTTGTGTCCGCTCCGGTAACAATGTAACAATTAAATCGGCCACCGATTTCGCTCGGTGGACGAGAGGCTGCTTGGCCCGACACAATCGGCGAAGCCGCGGCCTTTCATCCGCCGTGCGCTCGGCAAATCATAATCAAACACGCGTCTGCCGGGAACAAACACAATACCGACGCGGCCCTGGCGAGCCCGCAGACGGCACAACATGCACGCTGCATTGTACCCCCGCTCCGCTTTCGCCCAGCAACGGGCGCTCCTTCCTCCGGTATAATGGGGGGGATGAAAAAGGCGACAATTCTCCGCGCGTCCTACGCCGCTCCGCCAGCCCGAGGACCAACAATCCGCCGCCGGGGCTCGGGGAAAACCAGCATTATCACGACGACCGCGGGCGGGCTCGCTGTCTGCGAGGCCAGACGCGACGGGCTTCTAGCTAAGCCAGCCTTCGGGGACGGAGGCAGAGAAGAACGGATACCGGAGCGAGATGTCCCCCCCCCCCCTCCCCGGAGGAGGAACCCGCGTGTGCCGCGGCCAGGAGGTTGGGAAAGCGGTGGCGAAGGCGACACTTTCTCCGCTAAAAAACTTACCTGGAATGTTTTCTCCCCCCCCCCGCGGCGTCCGCGTCTCCCTTTTTTCCTCAACGGACGAGGATCCGTACTATGCGCTCGGCAAACCAAAACATTTCCGCACCGACATTGTAAAATAGAAATGTGTCTTCCCCCCCTTCGCCCGAGCTTCCAGTGGTCCTACTCCATTACATCCAGTCAAGATTTCCTGTCGTCTCCCCCACCCGTTCCAGCGGGTTGGTTTAGCCCGAATTCTAAGTAGCAATTCTAGGTCAGGTCTGTGTGCCAGTGAGAATGTTGCTGTCGGACAGGAGAGAGAGAGGTGTATAGAGAGAGAGAGAGAGAGAGAGAACAAGAAATGTACCCCTCCAAAAAAAAAAAAAAACAAGATGCTAAACAAGAGAAAAACAATACCCATGTGTACAAAAGCCCCAAAAGACGAACGCGATCGGTTTAAACCGCAACGGCGAGCGACTACGGGCGCACGCGCACAGCTCACCTGTAGGCCGCCCACGTGTGCGCGTGCGCTCCACTAAACAGGTAGAGCCGACCCGCTGGCTTTTCGTCCCCTCGGTCTCCGGCCGCTGTGCGTTACTGCGGGGCCGGCTCGGGCGCGGTGTGTTTTGCATGGGGGGGGGGCAAATAAACAACATGCAAAAGACGGAATAAACACCAGGCTCACCCGCTGGAGCGCGATCTGGTTTGCAAACCGCCGATGAGGAACGCGACGTCCAATGACGCCAAAAATAACGCAGCCTGTCTAACTTGTCTAAACTATTCAAAACGCGCGCGCGCGCGCGCGCACGCACAGCACACAAGCAGGCAAGTGCATAATGTGCACAATTAATCAGCGATTCATTCAATCCCCAGTTGTGGGAATGACATACATGTGGCTCACATGTGAAATGTATCTTGATTAAATATTGAGGGGGGACCACTCTCACATCGCATGTTCTGAACGTTCCCCTTCTCCCTGCGAGGCTGTTGTCGAGTCCTTCCCGCTGATAAGCGTGCATGTCTTCTCGTGCCTATTGGCGCTGGCATACGCCTTTGTGCGCACAAACGCACCCGCATGAGCTCAACGGTGCGTATCTACATATCTATTGCCAATTCAGTGTCATGTTCTTGTATGTCTGCGAGTGCCAGAAATGTGTGTGCGTGCGGGGGGGGTCCCCTTTACACCAGGGTACACGGTCGATCAGTGAGTGCACCAATAAGTGGGTTTCGGTCAGTTGCACGCGTGTCTATCTTTCAATCCGATTGCCACATATTGAACTTGACATCAGATGGGATTATGACGTCAGACGGCGTGCGGCCCTCACGGCTTCCACGGCGCGGAGCAGAAGACACAGTGAGGTGACATAAACACAGTCGCTGAATGAGCACTGCATATTTGTGACTTTTGACAAGCAGAAGTTGGACATGCTCCTGCATGCTCGCAGAGATCAGTGACAGACCACGGAGCGCTCTCCCCCCCCCCCCCCCCCCGCCCCGTCTGTCTGTCTGTCTCTCTCTCTGCATCTCCCTTTTGTTCTCTCTCTCCTTTTTCTATTTCTGTCTTTCTCCTTTCCTCCATGTTTATATATGTATAGGAGTGTGGGTGTGTGCATGTGTGTGTGATAAAGCCCACTGGTGGAGTAAGTGTGGACTGGCAGTATTCCCAGACTGGCTTGCATTAGACATGCACACTAGTTAAGCTCTTCAGGTCGACGTTCTGGCTCTCTAACATTGTGATTTTCCACTGAGAACGCTTTGGAAACTGCAAAACAAAGTCCAGATCCGGCCCCATATTAGATTCAAGCATTTGATAAATATCTAATGAAAAATGGTAGACCGAGTAGTGTGTGTGTGTGCATGCATGTGTGTGTGTGTGTGTGTGTGTGTGTGTGTGTACACGAGCACATGCGCGTGTTCTTGTCTAGCCATGTGTCTGTGTTTCTGTCGGTTTGTGGCTGAGAGACAGTTTGTATATGTGTTGGTGGATGTGTGTGTATGTGCGCACGAGCATGTGTGTGTTCTTGTCTAGCCATGTGCCTGTGTTGTTTCTGTGTGTGTGTGTTTCTCTCTATATCTGTCTGTGGCTGAGAGACAGTATACATGTTAATGTGTGTGTGTGTGTTCCTGATTTAACCTTTTTTTGGGGACACATTTCAGACTAACGAGCAGTTAATTGGGGACAGCTTGTCTAATTGGGGGGGAAAGGCGTGTTCCCAATTAGGAAAAAAAGCTAGGAAATGAATGTAAGTCTATGTAATGTCTCCAAAAGTGACCTAAGTAAACGTGCGTGTGTGTGTGTGTGTGTGTGTGTGTGTGTGTGTGTGTGTGTGTGTGTACATGTTTAACTGGGAAGTGGGACACCAACATTGACTTATCATGTTACCCTATGCATTATTTAAAGCTTCAATAAACACTTTTATACCGGAGAGACACACACGTCGGAGAGCTCGACGGCGGGTATCTCCTCGCAGCATTCCTAAACAACCTCTCGGCAAAACAACATCCCGGATAGCAACAAAACGCCATCACACGTTTCCCCACAAACGGAGGATATGATTCAACGGTCTCTGGTGACATTCTCAAAAGTTCACATACGTCGCACACTAACCTGTGCCCTAAACACAGCGCACACAACTGAATTTAAACGGAGTGAAAATGCAACGCCAGCGAACAGTATAGAATAAAAAAGACATTTTCACACACACACACACACACACACACACACACACACACACACACACACACACAGCCGGCCTCAGACTTGTGGTGGAAGTGGCAGTGGTGGGTGGGATGGTATCTTGAGCACTGCCCCCCCCCCGTCTGCCTACAGTAGGAGAAGCCGGTGACTGGGTGTGTTTGAGTGAGTTCATTAACAGTTTCGGTGGCGGTGCGGTGCGGCGAGGCAGGCCAGGCCTTGGTGGGTTATCGAAATACTGAGACAGTGAGCTCACTCGCGGAGCAATGAGGTCATTTACCAGAGCCTGGCAGCCTGACCAATCATCAGTCAGCCCATTATCATGGTATGCAGTGTTGCTATGAGTAACAGAGACAAGGACTGCCTTGCGGATGGTTAATGATGGCTGATGCATTGGACGCTACCACCTGGGCCAGTTCTACTCTTTTCTATTCCACCTATGATGCCACTTCCCCGCCTCTCTTTAAAGACGTTGCTGAAACTTCGGTGCAGGGGATTCTGGGAGTTTCAGACAGGGGGAGGGGGGGGGGCAGAAAACCATTTGATTAAAAATCTGAAAAAGTTAAAATGTTTTAGTGTTCATTGTGGCGGAAATGAAACAATTTTAATTCTACTGCCACAGTCATTCCTCCTCATTTCTTCATTGGCACCCTGCATCCCCCCCTCCCCAACTCACCCACCCACCCGCCCCCGCACACTCCCTGGTTGTTTAGCGTCCCCCGCGACAATGTTGTCTGCCTCTTCCCCATGGCAGGTGAGTGTAAACACGCTGGAGGACTGAAACAATGTTAATTAACCGATCATTATGAATCGGGGCAGACCCTCGAGATCTGAGCCGTCTCCCACCCACCTGCGTACCGCCATCCCACTAACCGGACTGTTAATGACTAATCAGCGACGAGTGTGATTAGATCACCTCCTAACAAGTGGGATTTATGATTACACGAGTGTGTTTGTGCCGGTACAGCGGAGGCCTCACGGTGACGCCGGCTGGGGATGTGAGTCATAGGGCCTCCGCCGAGACAGAGGAGACAGGTGATGCGAGTCAAGTGTATGCCTATCTCGAAATGCCGCCCAATCAGATGAAACCTCACACAAATCGACTCATTGAGTGTATTCTCTCATTCTCTCCCTCTCTCTGTATCGCCTCCCTCTGTCTGTGAATGCTTACTGAGAGGAAACGATAGATGCAGACATTCCACAACCCATATTCGCCCTCACTCTATCTTGTTGCCATGGGAACCGAAGCAGACGGGAGACAGGTTCATATCGTCCTCCCTCAGGTCTCCAGTCACATTCTCTTTTCTCTCTCCCTCTCTTTCTCTCTCTCTAACTCGCCCCCCCTGCAACCCCCCCTCCTTTCTCTCTACTGTCAGAGCTGGCTGCTCCTGTGTGGGCCACTGATACTCGCTGATTAAAGGAAGTTATAATTTGATTTTCTCAGCAGGCGCCGTTTAATAGAGCAGTTTAACTAAAGCTGTGCCATCCCCAGGGCTTATGGAAGGAGAGGGAGAGCGAAGGAGAGAGAGAGAGAGGGAGAGTCATACTAATCCCAAACATTGAGCAATCACCCCACCACTAAACTCTCCCACTCACTCTCGTTCTAATTCTGTTTGCCTATTTTGCCGTCTCTCTCGCCCTCTCTCTCACTCCCGCTCTTCCTCCGCCTGTTAATCTGCGCCTCCCTCTCCCCTCCCTCCCACCTCCCTCATCTCTTCCCCCTCCTTTAGTGAGGCAAAACATGGGAGGGCCGGCTCCTCTATGTACAGGCTGGCTGTATCACTGGCCCATTGTGATAATAGCGTTTAATTATCCTCTCAACTAAAATCAGCTCCATCGCTCTGCTTCTCTTCCCTTACTCACCGAACCCAGATCACCCCCCACCCCGCCACCACCTCCCGTCTGTGGTGCTTCTAATATCCTCCCCCTCCCGACCCCTTCCCTCTCTCTTTCCTCCTTTACCCTCTCTCTCTCTCTCTCACACACACACACACACAAACAGACACGCACCCTCCCGTTCTCCAGCTATTTCAGACCCATTTAGCGGGATAAGCATCTTGAGACAGACAGAGGGGGTTTTGCTCTCTTTCAGAAAGAAGCGAGGAGAGGATATGGAGACTGGCATCTCCGGTGCCCGCCTCAGAATACCAAACAGGGGCCTGGGCATCTTAATATGCAGTGTGGGACAGAGGCTGAGATCAAAGAGAACCCGACAGACAGAGATGGGGTTTTGGTTGTGTGTGTGTGTGTGGGGGGGGGGGGGGCTGGATGGGGTGGGAGGAGTAAGGGAGGTTAAAGAGTGAGAGAGAAAGAGAGAGCGAGAGAATGGAAAGTGAGTGAGAGAGAGGGAGGCGACGGAGAGTGTCCTCTCATCGGTCTTCATCAGAGCATCCTCTACCTCGAATCATCATCTCTTGCTCCGCTCTTGTGCATCAGTCCCTTGACCCTTTGAAAAACCAACAACGTAGTTACCAATGTGGGCATCTCGCTCTCCCCTCTGTCCGAGTGTGAGTGTGCACGTGTGTTAGCGTGTTCGTTTGAACGCGCAAATGTGAGAACTGATATAAATCTCTCCGTGTGCGTGTGAAAGTTTAAACATATTCATGTGCATCTTTCTGTGCATGTGTATTCCATATGTGTGTGTGTTGGGTGGTGGCGGGGTGGGTGGCAGCTGTACCTCCGCCACCTACCAAGCCATTCTCTGTCTCGTCAGTCAATTAAGATGGTGAGTAGCTGTCCCTGAAGCGGTGGAGACAGGCTAAATGAAAAAGGCAGTGGACGTGAAATATGAATCATTAGAATACTGCAAGGACACGCTGGGTAAGGGGTGGGGGGCGGCCGTGACGGAAGTGGTGGAGGGGTGAGGGGTTGGTGGGGGTGTTCTGGAAAAGCGATAAGGGAGAAAAGCAATGGTCGAGAGAGGGAAAGAAAGAACGAGGGAGCAGATAATAAAAGATTAACGTCACGCGTCTCGGAGTGGCGGAATTTCAAAAACCCTCCACATCAAATTATTTATCCTTGTCTGTAATAACGGGGGGGGGGGGGGAGAAAGGGATTGGGAGAAGAGGGGGGTAATCGAAAGGACGACGGGGGAAAATGAGCGAGGGAAACAGAAGAATGGAAGATCGGAGTGAGGGCCTCTCTCGCTCTTTTGATGACGGTGCTGACAGCAAAACAAATGCTCCGTGTGTGTGTGTGTGTGCGTATGTGTGTTTGTGCGTCAGTACGGTGACAGAGGGAGCGAGAGAGAGACGGCGCAGGCAGGTGTCTGCGTTGACTCTGTGGGAGGCTCAAGGCTGTTTGCCGAGGACAGCGCGAGAGAGAGAGAGAGAGAGAGAGAGAGAGAGAGAGAGAGAGAGAGAGAGAGAGAGATGGAGAGCACGGAGTATTAAATGAAAACCCATCTCCCTTTGATTCTTCACTAATTTGCAGTGAGATGAGGTGCACAGAGAACACACCACCTACGCAGCACAGCACAAAACACATCACCTGTCCAAGTCTCCGTGGAGTTCACCAGTGCAACGCGCACACACACACACACACACACACACACACACACACACACACACAATGTTCATCTGTATCTCTCAGCTTTGAACTCTTCTTGCCAATGACACTGACATTCCCCCACATGGACTACACAACCCTTGGACTGCCTTCTCCTCTCCTCTCCTTCCTCTCATTAAGCCCTCCTCTCTTTCTGCCATGCTCCTCTCTTCACCGTCGTCTCTTGCCTCCTTTTACACCCGTAAACGAAACTTAACCACCAATACTTACAATCAAACACGCCCGCAGACCTGTTAGCTGACATATCACGTAAGAAAGACACACCTTTGGTGCACACGCGCGCACACACACACACACACACACACAAGCGCAAAGTCCTTCCTCATTAGCCCTGATTCCCCTGAGTGACATCTTTAACAAAAGGATGCAGCCTCTGCCGCCATGGCAACAGCCTCCTCCATCTCTATGCAGTGCTTCAGACTGTTTACATGATGGGATCTCTCTCTCTCTCTCTCCCTTTCCCTCCCACTTCATCTCTCCCTCTCTCTGCTTCCTACACCCTATAACCTTCTCTTTTTTCTCCATTTTCACAGTTTCTCACTCTATTTGTCTCTCTTTGAATTTTCTCTCCTGCTCTGTATCCGCTGCACTATTTCTCATCCTCTCCCCCTTTCTATCCCCGTCACCATCTCTCTCCCTCTTTCTCGCCCTCTCTCCAGCTCCTCTCTACGTCTCCCTCCTGGGCTGACGCCGGCTCTTCATTTTGTCGTTATCTTTAAGTGCCAAGGTTTTTTTTTTCCCCTCTCTTTTTTTTAATTTTGTAAACCCTTCAGCCGATTCTATGGAGACCACCTGCTTGCCAATCAGTGAATGATACACAGGTCTGAGAGAGAGAGAGAGAGAGAGAGAGAGGGAGAGACAGAGAGAGAGACAGCGAACATAAGTGTGCGGGTGTGTGTGAGAGATAATGTGTCTATGCACATGTGTGCCCATTCAGGTTTGTACATGTGTGTGTAATAGACTGTGAGGGGGGCTTCCGAGAGCCGCCCATATCTAGGCCATGGGAGTCCACAGCAGCCAGTGTGTCTGGTGTCACAGCAAATCAAGTGTCAGCTGTACACCACCTGCCCGCCCACACACACACACACACACAAGTCTGAGGAGAGAGACTAAGAATAGAACACCCCGAGAGCGTTGCCTCCTCATCCTTGTCCTTCTCTGCGCCTCCCCTCCTGCTCCACGGCATTTTGCAGTGTGGCTCTCAACCTTTCTTATTTTCACGCCCGTCCCCCCCCCATCCCCTTAGCCCCTCTCATGCCCACCATGCGGTGAGTCACCTGCACCCCCGCTTGTCCTCCTCTACACATCTGGACGTATGTCTGTGGAGTCCTCTTCCTTTTTAAATGGTATGTGGGCAGAACGGCAAACGAGGCCCCGAAGCGTTCTTCTCCTTTACTGACACGGCAGGGAGGTTGGAGGGGACGCAGGTAAGACAACAGACCAGGCTCTGGACCGGTACCGAGTAGGAGGCCAGCAATGTGGTGTGTCTGGTTTTCGGATGGAAGAGAGAGGTATCAACCACTAACCATGTCTGGGTCCACACACACAGGAGTTATGACAGCGGCTGGTGTGTGTATTTTCTCTCCGTCTCCTCTGCACACACATACGCCGTGTGCGGGTATCATTGTTGGAGTGGTTTAGCTTTGGCAGCCGCTTTCCAACATCTGAGCCCACACAATACACACTGTTGGGGGGGGGGGTGTGCGCGCGTGCACGGGGATGCGATTCGGCGCAGTGCTGACACATGCATGTCGGCGTGTGCGACTGTATTAACATGCGTGTGCGTGTGTGTGGCATGCTGCACCGATTCTGGTCCCTCTGTTTCTCTGCTGTCTGTGGCCTCCTCTTCCCCATGAATACTAATGTGCTTCAAACCCCAGAGATCAACCCCCTCCCTCCCTTCCTCCCTCACTCACACCCTCCATCCTTCCCTCCCTCCCTCCTGTCAGTCTGCCTCTCTCTCTCTCTCTCTTCCTTCACCTCACTCGTCATTCATCTCTCCTCCCTCTTACCTTTCAACCCTGTCTCTCTCTCTCTCTCTCTCTCTCTCTCTCTCTCTCTCTCTCTCTCTCTCTTCCTTCACCTCACTCGTCATTCATCTCTCCTCCCTCTTACTTTTCAACCCTCCTGTCTCTCTCTCACACACACTCCCTCTCTCTTTCCCCCGCCCTCTCTCCTCCCGAAACTCCCTCCCTCGCTTCCTGTTCCCCGTCACTCCTCCCCCATCCCTCCGTCCTCGTTTAGCATTTGCTCTCTCATTTTTTCCCCTATGTGGTGTAACGCCTCCCCGTGCTCATCATCACCCCGACTAAACATCTGCCGTTACCCCTCAACTCCCCCCTCGCCGCTGCTATCCCGCCCCGTTCCATGCGTTGCTTCCCCCCTCCTCTCCCCTCCTCCCTTCGCATCTTCACCGCCTTCATCAACTCTCTTTTCCTGTCCAAGTCTCTTCTCATTCCTCCTCTTAAAGCAAGTATATCCAAGTAAAGACAAAAAAAAAATATGCAGAAAATACCAAAGTGTGTTTAAATACACAGAGCATGTACTACACAAAATATATGAAAAATACATTAAATGCGTACAGCAAATACAACACACAAAAGGCTGGGTTGTAGTATTTGTCCATTTTGAAGGTCTAGGTCTCGTCTTGGCCTTTACAGTATAAGGACTTGGACTTGACTCGGTCTCAGACGGTTTTGACTTGTGATCATTTTTTAAGACTGGTCATGTTCAAGACTTTGCTTTTTTTATTTGGCAATGAACATCAAATTTCCCCCGAGGAGATGAATACAGTGCAAACTAACCTAATTTGTTTACAGTCATGGTGTTTGACTGAACTTGCACTGTTCTGATGTTGGTGCTTACGTAGGTTTGGGCCTCATTGGACTTGACTTGGTCTCGCCTTGTGTTGTCTCACAAAAAAGTGTGACAGGCGAATAAAAAAATGTCCAAGTAAAAAGAAGGACTTTAAAGGGAAATTCCTTATTTTGATGACCTGGGTCTTTTTTTTTTACCAATTTTTGCCATCATGCATATCACTTACGAAACACTTTTACTCACCGGTTTAATTTTGGAGATCTGGGATACGGAACCACTGCAGGACTCGGCTTTAAAACAGCATCTCACGGGCCATCTGAAGCGTCAGACACGTTCCAACAAGTCCAACTCAACCCAATTATCTCAACCACCTATTTGAAAGTGAAAATGAAAGTGAAAGTTAAAAGGTTATTACCTGAACATATCCAGTGTTATCAATGATCGATTGCACTGCTGAGCTACTTCCTAGTTCAGGGGTGGGCAAGCTTATCCAAGAAGGGCCAGTGTGGGTGAAGGTTTTTGTTCCAACCAAGCAATTACACACCTGTGTCTCCTAATCAAGCTCCTCGGCAAAGACTCTGATTGATTATTGGGATCAGGTGTGTAACGGCTTGGTTGGAACAAAACTCTTCACCCACAATGGCCCTTCCTGGGTAAGACTGCCCACCCCTGTACCCGGTTCAGCTTGCAGGAATGGCCACCTTACTCACCACAGCTGGTAGGAGCCATCGATAAACTGCCCTGCGAATTTACGAATCCTACTATGGCCACGCCAAGAACCGATGCCTCTGATTGGCTAGTACTCGTTGCCTCCGTTGGTTAGGGTTAGCCAATCACAGACAGAGTAGGGCGGGTCTTGGCGTGGCCATAGTAGGATTAGTAAATTCGCTACCTCGGGTGGGAAGTCGGATGTGGGTATTTGTCCTGGGCTCTGCACTAGCGCCTCCTCTGGTCGGTCGGGGTGACCTCCAGATCGGTAGAGAGGGGGTGGCGCAGCGACCGGGACGGCTCAAAAAAGTGTCCGACTGTAGCCTCGTATCGAACGCTCTCTGTACACGCTGAAACCGTCATGTACACAAACAGCTGTGCGTTCGAGATCAGACCGGAGATGTTCCTCGTCGACGACACGGCGCTTTTCAACGCGAGCGACAGGAAGTTGGAAGAAACATGGCGTCCGACAGAAGTTCCGCTCAGAACGGCGCCGCCGCTTTTGTCGGACGCCATGTTTCTTTCTACGGGCCTCGTTCACACGACAACGGTGTTGCCAAAAACGGACAAGTTTTTCCTTTGCGTTTTAAAAAAAAGTCCCGCGTTCAGACGACGTAGATTTGAATACGATCCGCATGCACACGGATCCGCAAAAAAAAAAAACGATTGAAAACGCCAGACCAGTCTGAAAAAGCCAGGCCAGTCCAGTCCGAAAAAGCCAGTCCAGTCTGAAAAAGCCAGTCCAGTCCGAAAAAGCCAGGCCAGTCCGAAAAAGCCAGGCCAGTCTGAAAACGCCAGGCCAGTCCAGTCCGAAAAAGCCAGGCCAGTCCAGTCCGAAAAAGCCAGGCCAGTCCGAAAAAGCAAGTCCAGTCCGAAAAAGCCAGGCCAGTCTGAAAACGCCAGGCCAGGCCAGTCCGAAAAAAGCCAGTCCAGTCCGAAAAAGCCAGGCCAGTCCGAAAAAGCCAGGCCAGTAGTTGGCGGTGAAACTTTGTAGTGGACAGCCCTTTCCGGTGACACCCAATAACGCCACAGTAATGGTGCAGCAAATCTACACTTTGCTGGAGGAGTGTTAATCAACATGGCGGAGATAACGGCACAAACGCCGCTCCGTAATCCGCCATTGTTAGTGCCGTCTTCTTACTCGCGCATGGCTAGTTGACTGAAAACTTAATACGCATGTGCGAAGTGGAGCCGTGACGTCACCGTTGCGCGGGAACCGGTTTTGCTGGTTTACAGGGCGACGCCGGAGTTGCGTTTTCAAAAGATTTCACTCTGGAACCCGGTTTCAAAAGTTTGCGTTTTCAGGCCCCCGAAACGCCGTTGTCGTGTGAACGAACAGCCAAAACGCAACAATACTGTAGCGAATTCGGGGGGCAGCCCGGCCGGACCGCCACAGCCGGGACACGGAACCCGTGGCTCCCGCCCCGTCTGTGGCGGTCTCCTCCATCGGATGCGCTTCCCGAAGGAGGGGGGGGGGTAATGTAGCGACCACGGATGAATAGGCTCGGTAGCCCTTGGCTAACGGGCCGGACCCTTTAGTCGACTGGTTAACTTTGTCGCCCGTGGCGCGGGAGACACGAGTTCGCGTCCCGGCTGTGACGGTCTGCTCCCCTGAATTCGCTACAATACTGTAACGTGCATGGATAAGTAGACACGTTGATCCTTGACTAACGGGTCGGACCCTTTAGTCCAGTGTTTCTCAACCGGGGGTCCGCGGACCCATAGTGGTCCGTGGTGTAATTGCAAGGGGTCCGTGAAAATAAAATATCTTTAAAAAAAAGATCCTATGACATTTATAGAAATAGGATTATTTTACTCAAATGTGACTGAGACCTTTATCTACCTAAACTATAAAGGGTAACAGGACTTTTTTCTCCAATTACATTTGTTTCACAAGTGTAATTTATTGTACTTTAATAAGAGATATCGCTCCCGTTTGCATTGTTAAAAGTTACTGCATAAAAATGCCGTTGTTACATATATCTGAAAGTTATTGAATACATATTCTGTTTTGTTACATATATCTGAAAGTTACCGAATACATATTTTGTTTTGTTAACTATATCTAAGTTACAACTGAAAGCTCTTATTTTTGCCCCAAAGAGTGAATAAATGCTATAATGGAATTTAAAATGCAGTTTCTACTGTTTCTATCAAATTGCAACCCCCCTTCCCCAAGATCAGGTGGAGGGGTCCTCAGGCTAGATCAAAAATACACAGGGGGTCCAGGACCCCAAAAAGGTTGAGAACCACTGCTTTAGTCGACTGGTGAACGTTGTCGCTTGCGGAGGGGGAGACACGGGTTCGCGTCCCGGCTGGGGCGACGGTCTCCCGGACTGCCCCCCCCCCGACTTCACCACGACATTTTACCGTTTTATGTTGAAAACGTTGCCGTGTAAACGGTCGCTCGCGTTGAAAAGCGCCGCGCCATGGACGAGGAATGAATGATTTATTTCCGACATGTAAATAAACAGGATAAAACATCCAGATAAGCCACTGCCAATAATCCTGAAGTGATCAACAAACCCACACATCAAACTCAGCGAACAGATCTCCCTACGCCTCAGATTTATTTGTTACATGTTGGGAAGGGAGTGGGGGGGGGGGGAGTATAAACTTGTATTTTTTCCAACCCCTTCTCACCTACTCTTAATTCAACTACACTTCAAACTCGATTCCTACTGTGCTGTATAGCTCAATTTCAATGCAAGTTGTGTTGCACAATATAAACTCAACTACTGCGAACAAGAAGAAGGGGGGGGGTCACATCAAAAACACATGCGAGGAAGGAAAAAAGGAAATGTCATGTACCAAGAATGAACAGATCTCAGTGCTACGCACAACCCAAATATCCACTCGGTGTGTCATAGAAAGAAAAACAGAAAAAAAATTTAACAAGAAATTTTTAGAGATAAATAAAACTTAAGACAACGCAAGTCTTCGTCATCCCTATGTCGCATGATGACGAGTCCTTCGGACTTCTTCTTGAACTGCGCAATGTTTGTAGCCAATGAGGAGGGGCCCCGGTGTGGTGTTAAGTAGCCAGCTACTTAACATCGTGGATTTTCAGGCTGTTCTTACAGTTTTGCTTGGAGATGGGATGACGCTTTGACGCGAGGCTTTTTGAACGTGTCCCTGAATCGTCACTGAACGATGACGGTGCAACCCGCTCCCCGGATAGCAAAACTGCTGTGGCCCGGACCCGTCCCACAACCGGGCCCACATACCGCGTGGAATGATGGCACTTGAGCGGTCCGCTCCTGTTTGCCAGATCTGGGCCAGAACCAAGCCATAGCAATGCCGAATGTGCCACATATTTGCCAGAGGTGGCCCATATTTGTTTTGTGATATTTGGGCCATATTCACCATTTACCACACGGGGCCACTTCAGGGTCACATCCAGATGACATGTTGCCCAGAGCACCGCATCTTTGCCAAAAAAGGCCCACATTTGATTTGGCATATTTGGGCCATATTTGCTGTTATACATGTGGGCCACTTCAGGTTCACATCCATTCGGTCAGGGCCAGAAGAAGGCCGTCAGTGCCGCATCATTGCCTGAAGTGGCCCACATCCGGATGCTATCTGGGTTGGAGGTGGGTCTGGTGCGCTTTGGCCCGACTCCGGAGATGGTTCATCTCAGGCGTGCAACTCGGCACAGCTCGACACGTTTAAACTGGTAGTGGAAACGCAAATCAAGGCAGCACGGTTTGACTCGGCGCCCAAACCCTAACTGTCCTTGAAAGGAAAGGTTTAAGAGTTGTGTTCAGTTGCCCCATAAGATGTCATTGTAGAGTTGCATCCAGCGGTGGTCCCAAGTCAAAACATTTCCAGAATGAGGGGCATCCGGGTGGCGTAGCGGTCTATTCCGTTGCCTACCAACACGGGGATCGCCAGTTCGAATCCCTGTGTTACCTCCGGCTTGCTCGGGCGCCCGTACAGACACAGTTGGCCATGTCTGCGGGTGAGAAGCCGGATGTGGGTGTGTCCTGGTCGCTGCACTAGTGCCTCCTCTGGTCGGTCGAGGCACCCGTTCAGGGGGGAGGGGGAACTGGGGGGAATGGCATGATCCTCCCACGCGCTATGTCCCCCTGGCGAAACTCCTCACTGCCAGGTGAAAAGAAGCGGCTGGCGACTCCACATGCATGTGGTAGTCTGCGGCCCTCCCCGGATTGGCAGAGGGGGTGGAGCAGGGATCGGGACGGCTTGGAAGACTGTGGTAATTGGACGGGTACAATTGGGGAGAAAAAGGGGGGAAATTTAAAAAAAAAAATCTAGAATGAAGCTGGTGAGTAAAACAACATCATAATCATAATATGCAGGGAGGCCAAAACTGGAGTTGTACGGTCATACCTTCTGGTTTTTCATCCACTACTTTCTGGCTTCGTCTCCTCTCCCCTTGTCCCCTCTGCTAACCCGCTGTCTTCCTCCCCTCTGTTTACAGCAGATCTCCTCAACGGCACACCAGGCTAACAAACGAAATGTTCTCCATATAATATTTTGTCTCTTTCGAAGCATAACACAGAATTGGGTGACTCACAGCACCACCCAGGGGCCGCCTGGCCGGGCTGGGTTGCCTCTGTGGTTGTTTGACCCCCATGCGACCCCACCCAAAAAAAGAACTATGCACCGATCCGCTGTGAACTGGTATCTCCTGGGGGTGTTAGAAAATGGCGCACGTTGGCAAACGCGCTGGGTATCGACCGGGTCTGCTGAATTGGCTTGTTTTATCTGTTTTGATTTGTTGAGTTTCACACCCTGGAAGAGTGAGAGGTCAGAACTCTTCAAAACTGCACAAAGGTCCTTTAACCGTATCACTCTGGTCTATGCATGCGCACACATATACATGTCAATATACCATGTGTGGGGTTCATGTATTGTGTGTTTATGTGTGGTCTTGTTTTTGTGTGTGTGTGTGTGTGTGTGTGTGTGTGTGTGTGTGTGTCCTCTCCATAACAAAGAAGCAAAGAATTTCCTCCCATTTTTAGCCCTTTACCAGCAAACCAACCACTCCAATTACATAAACACCTTCACCCCCACTGCATTTCAACATCCTAAACATTAATCACAGTCTAATTCACTTATAATTGCGTCCCATATTCGGCCCGTTTCTGAAACCACAAGCCCAGTAAACAGAGGAGAAGCAGGGGTTTTCAGTGCCTTGTCTGGTGTGGAGGTAGAGCGCCGCTCCTTCTGTAGCCTACTGCTGACTGGACATTCCAAAACTTTACTGCTTTTCCACGCGCGCGCGCACGAGCGCACGCGCAGGCCCGCGAACACACGTACACTCATACACACTAGCACGCACACAAATATAAAAAAAAGGATCATTCTGGAAATAAAACTCCTGCGACTGCCAAAAGCAGACTCTGTTTTGTGTGCTCTCGCGTGCAAACGCGTGTGTGTGTGTGTGTGTGCGTGCGTGCGTGTGTGTGTGTGTGTGTGTGTGTGTGTGTGTGTGTGTGTGTGTGTGTGTGCATAACAGAGAACGAGAGAGCAGATAGAGAGAGAGAGAGAGGGAGAGAGAGCGAGACATGGGAGTGAATGAGAGGGAAGAGAAGGGGGAGGGAGGAAAAGGGGGAGGGTCAAAAACAGTTTAGGAGAGTTTACAGTCATTTACTGTAGCCAATACGTCTGCTCAATGTGAACCGGGACCCTCACATTCACATAGACGATTAAGACCTGATTCAGGCTTTAGGGGTTGACGGGCGGGAGGGAGGGGAGGGGGGACGCGGAGGGAGGGAGGGAGGGAGGGAGGGAGGGAGGGAGGGGGGGCTTGACCTTCCTCTCGGTGAATGCAGAATGTAGAAACGTTTGTGACTGTGTGTCTGAGGCGGCGGTGGGGATGATGGAGCCAGGGAATAGGAATCCTGCAGGAATCCATCTCGGTCTTGCATTCCTCCTGTTGTGCGGAGCCAGGGGCACTCGCCGAAAGCAACAGGCTACTATAGAATGAACACACACACACGCACACGCACGCACACACGCACGTATTCTCCAGACAATAACAGTCACTACTAGAGAGAACACACACAGCATGAACTCGCACACGCCACACCAGCAGCGCTTAAATGTGGACAGAAACGGCGCAAATAGGACACACACACGCACACACACACACACACGCACACACACACGCACACACAGGCTGTTGGTACACACGCTTAAACTGGAGGCTCTGTATCTTTCTCTTACGGCGCCCGCCGTCACACGCGCGCGCGCACACGCATATACACACAAACACGCGTACACGAACCCACAAGCACATTCACGCACGTGCAAACTAGCGAGCGAGCGCGCGCGCACGCACGCAAGGACACACATCCATAAACAGACACCCAGTCACAGATATATAAAACACGAGCTCACTACCGCTTACACGCACGGGCGCGCGCGCGCACACACACATAATCCACACTGCAGGAGCACTTCAGGTTTCATCATCTTCTTTCTCTCTTTTTTCCTCTCTTTCTCTTGAGAGCTGGGGGGGTGGGGGTGAAGGGAGAGAGAGAGAGAGAGAGAGAGAGAGAGAGAGAGAGAGAGAGAGAGAGAGAGAGAGAGAGAGAGGGGAGGGGGGGTGTCTCATTCCCTGTCTTTTGTTGCTGCTGGGGGGAGAGAGACCACATATCCATACAGAACGCTCTCTCCAGCCCCATTCACACCCACACACCGCACAGCGTTCTCTCCCTCCTCCCCCGATTTCACCAAAGACGCGCGCGCTCGCACACAGACACACGCGCGCGTCCACACACAGGCGCGCGCGCGCGCACACAAACACAGAGACACACAAACACGCACAAATGCACACAATGATACGACATCAAAGAGCCGACACCACTGAAGGATTACTTCAGCCACACACTGGCAGCTCAATCCGGGTCTGTTCCCCTGCGTGAACCCCCCTCTCGGCTGGCCACACTTGGTACGGTCCAAGCATTCCTGCCAAGTAGCTTTCACACATGGAGGGGAAGCTTGTCTCAAGCAATTGCTGACAAGCTACAAACAAGACAGCCGTGCTTTCCCTCTCTCTCTCGCTCTCTCTCAATATCTCCCTCTTGCTCTCCGTTTGCCGCTCTCTTTCTTTCTATCTCTCGCTCTCTCTCGCTCTCTCTCTCTCTCTCTCTCCCTCCCTCTGTCTGTCTCTCACAGCACCCCCTACAAAACACATCTCTTCTGCACCCACACACAATCAGTCCTAACCCTTTCCATCCTCTCTCACCCCCCCCCTTCGTCTTTTCCCCCCTCCATCTCTCTCCTCCCCTCCCCTCTCTCCTTCTCCCCACTTTCTCCCTCCCCCTTCTCTCTCTCTCTCTCTCTCTCTCTCTCTCTGAGAATGTTGGGGCCCCACCAGCATAAATTGTCAGCTGTTCCTGGGCGTATTCTCCATGGCTCCCTAAACTCTCATAAGCCTACACATGCAGCCTCTAGTAGGACAAGGGTAACCCAAGTAGGCTAGCTGATTATGAATTTGGAAACGTATCCTAAGCGCCCCCAAATATCTCTGCAGTCTGGGGGTACTGAATTTTGCAGTGCACGGTAGATGGCATCAAATGTGCGGATGATGGTATGGAGTTAACGTCACTATATTTAATTGTTCCCTCTGTTTATTTCTTCACTCTCACGTCCATATTCAACAATGCACGTTTCAGTGCACTGTTTTCCGTGCAAGTCGTGGTTCTTACATGCCTCTCATGTCTCTCATGTCCCACTGAGTGTCGTGTACACATGCTTGCAGTATGTAGGTGTAGCTCTGTATTCATGTGAGTGCATGGATGCATAGATCTATGTATGTAAGCGGGTGTGGAGGTAATGTTGCATTTTAATGTGCAGGCTGTGGCAACAAATGTCTTCATGTCTTCAAAAAGGACAATAAATAAGCTTTCTATCTATCTGTCTATCTATCGATCTATCTGTCTATCTATCAATGCATGGTCGGTTTTCTACATTAAATATTAGGAGACAGCCTAGGTCACAGGAGGGGCCACTCAGCCAAGACCCCCTAAAGAGTGAAGAGTGCCTGACTTCTAACCTCCTCTGTTTTTATGAAATTATCAAGACAATTATCATCACAAGATGTCTGCTTTGGCAACAATCAAATGTAAGCAGCCCTGAGGTAAACAAACAAACAAACAAACAAAACACAGTCAGTTTAAATGGCGAGCAGGTAACAAAACGATTTCTTGAGAAACAGATTATGCAAATAACCCAGTCAAACAGGGGCCTTGGCTTGCTGGTCCTCAGGTTTACTGGGGGCATTTAGAGGGATCCTGTGGCAAAGGGTTGATATGGCTGGAACCATTTTGCATTGTGGGTTTATTGTTGCTCAGAGGCCAGTTAGCATCCGCTAGCATGGTCTGCCATCTAGTGTTGAGATTATGTACTGCTGGGTCTGTGGCACACGGCCTCAAGCAGCACCCAACGCAAAGCCACAAATACAGCTGATCAATACTGACAACCACTCACCGCAACCTGTGGCATCAAGTTACACACAATATTACTTTGTTGTTTCCGAATATTATCATTAAGAAGCTTTGACTTTCACAAAAAAATTGCAGCAATATAAAAAAAGCTTCACCCGCCCCCCCATTTTCTTACACAACAGCAAAATATCTCACATACTGAATTTAAGCAAGGGAATGACCAAATAAATAAACAGATCTAAAATAAATAAAAGAATAAAATAAGAGCTGATCCTCCAACTTCTCCCTCAACCTGGGCTTTAATCTCCCCCCCCACCCCACCCCTACCATCTCCTTTCTGATCACTATAAAGCTTTATTTTTTCATTTTTTAGTTTTCATTTCTTTCTCAGGTTATTGTCCCCATACGTTCTCAAACTCAGAGGCTGTCCATAATAATAAACCCAATTCTCTTAAAGTTTAGAGGATTGCATCACCTTTTTTTTTGGCATTGCCTGGTAGAAAGTAATCAGTTACATCTACTCTTGTCACATAACTTGAGTAAAAGTCCCTGTAACGGTACTTTTTTGGGGTATAAGGGAGACCATAGAACTTTTACTTTTACAGTGAGTTGACTTATAATAAAAGTATTCTGCTCCAACGTTTTCATTTTAATCATCATTATAGGGTAAATAAGGTGACTTAAACTCTACTAATGGCTAAATGAAGCGTTTGTTCGAGGTGTCACTGACACTGGGTGTTTTTGCAGATTTCTATTGCCATAATTAATTTGGTTTGTTCATAGAGTATGTTTACCCAGGTTGTTTTTAAATGATGTCAACTAAAGTAAAGTTCTGTATCCCCCCCCCCTTTTTCCTCCCCAATTGTACCCATCCAATTACCCCACTCTTCCGAGCCGTCCCGGTCGCTGCTCCACCCCCTCTGCCAATCCGGGGAGGCAAGGCTGGATTAGTACCCCCAGGGGCCCCTGGGCACTGAAACTCATACCCCCCCTCAACCTCCCACACACAAACCATGCCCACCCCACGCCACCCACTGCAGCCATTAAACCCCACCTTTAAATATTTTGAGCTTCCGGTCAAGCTGGCGTGTGAAATCTACCACATCACAATCACACACCTATTGCTCATCCATCCATGCTTACCCTGCTCTCAGGGTCGCGGGGATGCTGGAGCCTATCCCAGCAGTCACTGGGCGGCAGGCAGGGAGACACCCTGGACAGGCCGCCAGGCCGTGACTGGGCCCCAACCCAAGTCATTAGCAGATACATTTTTAAAGAAGGCAAATGCATACATAGCCTGGTGTGCAGGTGAAGCTGAAGGGCCTTCATCACCAGTATCTTGTCTGGGTCAGTCAGTTCCAGGTTGAAAACCTCTGAAACCGCCTGGTGGTCAGACGTTGCATCACTTGAGTTTGAGTAGCCCAGCACATCACACTTGGCCGTATCTCAATGTCTTCATCTGTGTAGACTTGAGTATCCACAGTCTTTAACAAGACGGTGTCTTCGCATGACGGTGCTAACTTACTGGTCAAAGGCTGAATACCCAGTCCAGCTGAGCAGGTATGCCTATACAGACCAAGTGCTGCCATTTCACTCACGAGTCACAAGACAAGGAAACAACGGATTAAATCATCCCAAGGCAGTGTGTGACTCAAGACTATGGCAACATGTGTGTTCACTGAAAACCACCCGAGCAGACAGCACACCAGTTATTACTGATACACAATAATGTGACTGACCAGGAATATGTTTACAGCAATGCCTTCCTAAGGTCATCACACAGCACAGCTGAATGCAGGCAGTGGCGCCCCCGAGGGGTGGCCACGGCCACCCTGATACTATCCCTGCCCCCCCGCTGCCCCCCCCCCGCAGCCATGAGTCGCATATGCAGAACATGCTTCTGATTGTGCATTATATGCTTCTATCTGATATTTTACATTAGGTGCTGTTCATGGTGTGCCACCCCAAGATTTTCAGTGGCCCCATTTGGCCACCCCTATGAAAAGTTTCTGGGGGCGCCACTGAATGCAGGTATCAAAACAAAGCTCACTAAGGGAGCTGGGCAGCTTCACACACGACTGCAAAAACCAACGTACAACGAGCTTGACAAACCGACTCCCAACACAATAGTGTAGCGAATTCGGGGGACACAACGCAACCACAAGAACTGCCGCGGCCAGGATGCGAAACCGTATCGGCCGCACCGCAGGAGACATCGCTGACCGCTCGACTAAAGGCTCAGACTCGCCACCTAGCGGCCAGCGTGTCTACTTATACACGCACGTTACAATATATTAGCAGCGTCACACCGCAGTGACGCGACACACGTCACGCAAACAGCCCATCAAATGAACTCATCCCCCAAATATACAGCGACACACAACCACGACAGATACCGCTCAACGCACAGCCAGCGTAATAAAACCGGCTCTTACCGTCAGAAGTTTCGCCTTTCTTGACTTTTCCTTCGCAAACTCTTGTGATCAAGTCCTCAAAATCCAGCTGGGCGTCATAGCAACCGCCGGTGGCCGCTCCCAGGCTAGCGCTATGCTAGCTAGCTAGCTAGCTCCACATCCGCCGTCGGAATGCCCTCTCCTTCACTTCGTTTAGCTTTTTTTGAAACAGCTTATTATTATTTGTACTTTATTATTATTATTATTATTATTATTATTATTGTTGTTGTTGTTGTTGTTCCCGCTTCTTTTACTTCCCTTTCCTTTCTTTTCTTTCTTCGGGCAGCCCCACGGGGCTTTTGGCTAACGTCGTCCATTTTCTGCTGCTTGGCAAGGTTTCCCGCGCACTTCTCTCTGATACAACCTACCCGATGGCGGGCCAGGTAAACATTAATTCCTCTGGGCGTCCGGGTGGCGTAGCGGTCTATTCCGTTGCCTTCCAACACAGGGATCTCCGGTCCGAATCCCCGTGTTACCTCCGGCGTGGGTGGGAAGCCGGATGTGGGTGTGTGTCCTGGTCGCCGCACTAGCGCCTCCTCTGTTTGGGGGAGGGGGAACTGGGGGAGTAGTGTCATCCTCCCACGCACCTATGGGGTGCCGTTTGTAAACTTGACTAGGAACATTTTCACAGACTTTTTTTCCGCCTTTTTTTTCTACGCCCCCCCTGGTGAAACTCCTCACTGTCAGGTGAAAAGAAGCGGCTGGCGACTCCACATGTATCGGAGGAGGCATGCGGTAGTCTGCAGCCCTGCCTGGGTCGGCAGAAGGGGTGGAGCAGCGACCAGGACGGCTCAGAGAGCGGGGTGACTGGCCAGGTACAACTGGGGGGAAGGGGGGGTGGGGGGTCCAATAAATAAACAAATAAATAAATCCAGTGTTTTAACCTCGACTTGGCTTGAGAAAAACTGATCTTGAATCTGTGCAGGGTAAGCCCCCTGCTCTCTATGCCCACCCACTTTGACCATTAGCCATTAGCCATTAGCATTACCGCTTGCTCGCCAGTCACCACTTGCCCGGCCAGCTCACCAAATAAAAAAACCATGATACTTAATTTTCTTGCAAACAACGTTTATTTCATTCTGACTGGATAATTAATCAAGACCAAGAGAACGGGGTCAAGTTCTGCGTCATTTCTGTGGCTCTCGACATAACAAATAAATGCATACTGTAGCGAAATCGGGGGACAACGCAACCACAGGAACTGCCGCGGCCGGGACGCGAACCCGTATGGCCCGCACCACAGGAGACATCGCTAACCGCTCGACTGAAGGGTCAGACTCACCAGCCAGCGGCCAGCGTGTCTTCTTATCCATGCACGTTACAATACTTTTCCCCCCTCCTACTGCGGAGGGCCCTTTTCCGCTCAGGGGCCCCAGCCAGGGCATGTGCCCAGGTTGCCTATAAGGTAGATCCGGCAGTGCGGGGGGGGGGCTGCAGACTACCGCCATGCCTCCTCCTATACACGTGGAGTCGCCAGCCGCTTCTTTTCACCTGACAGTGAGGAGTTTCCCCAGAAGGACGTAGCGCGTGGGAGGATCACGCTATTCCTCCCAGTTCCTCCTCCCTAATCAGGGGTCCCGACCCACCAGAAGAGGCGCTAGTGCAGCGACTACGACACATACCCACACATCCGGCTTCTCACCCCCGACCAAGCCGGAGGTAACACGGGATTCGAACTGGCGACCCCCGTGTTGGTAGGCAACGGTATAGACCGCTACGCTACCCGGACGTATTTTGAAGATCTACAGCTCGTTTGTTGGAAGCCATGAGAAGTAACAGCCAGTGTAAGTGCTCGTTTTTCACCAAGAAACACCTTTCTTCTACTTTTACTGCAACTATCACTATAGGAGCAGCACTTCCAGTGGCGCCCCCATAAATTTTTCATAGGGGGGGGCCAAATGGGGCCACTGAAAATCTTGGGGTGGCACACCAAAACCAAAAGCCATGACTGAGATTCAGGAATTCTATGATGCTGTTGTAGTGTACTGCATAGGCTAGTGGAAAACTGTCAATATGAGAGTTAAGAAAAATATACATTATTGATTTAAATGAACAGCACCTAATGTAAAATATCAGATAGGAGCATATTCTGCATAATCAGAAGCATATTCTGCATATGCGACTCGTGGCTGGGGGGCCCAGCGGGGGGGGGGCAGGGATAGTGTCAGGGTGGTCGTGGTCACCCCTTGGGGGCGCCACTGAGTACTTCTACTGAAGGGGCAATATTCTTTTCACCTCTGGTGGTGTCTGAAAGAGGAGGACATGTGTCGCCAAATAACGCCTGTGTCCAGTACAAGGGTTTGAGTCTGGGTTCTGTTGATTGAAGGATGGACTCCCCATTCAGCATGGCACCAAATGGCAGAAGCAAATGTCTTCTCAAGTCTTTGTCACCAAAACGCCTTTTGCAGGTCCACAGTTTGTGCTGCATGGAGCCATTCAGTAGACTGACTCGGGCCTCTCTCTCTCTCTCTCTCTCTCTCTCTCTCACTCTCTCTCTCTCTCTCTCTCTCTCTCTGTGTGTGTGTGTGTGTGTGTGTGTGTGATGTGTGTGTATCTACCTGCCATGTGGATGGGAGCTCTGTTCTCTTTCCTGGACTCGGCAACACTCAGATGAGGATGCTGCATGGAGCCGTGCTGATCTGCCAAGACCTGCAGGGAGGACGCCTCATGTGTTTCTGCAGGCAATGACATCCCATGATCCACTTCTCTTTTTTCTTTTTTGCATCATCACTAAACGTAGTCATTTAACGGTTTCGTTGAATGTTTTACTTCTAAATCGGTTACTGCTTTGCCTGTTTTGCCCACCCGGCACCCATCACACACCTACCCGTCCTGAAAGAAGGACTCTCCTCCTGAAGTCCATCCATCCATTATCCAACCCGCTTATCCTGCTCTCAGGGTCGCGGGGGATGCTGCAGCCTATCCCAGCAGTCATTGGGCGGCAGCCGGGGAGACACCCTGGACAGGCCGCCAGGCCATCACAGGCCCTCCTGAAGTTTAACCCATTTTTTTCTGCCCCCCCCCCCAAGGAGTTCCCCCTCATCCAAATCAAGGGTCTAAGGATAGAAGGTGCCGTCCATTGCTGTTGACTCTATCAACCAGTTTCTCACTATGTGACTGTACCGCAAAGCCCGCTGAGACTCTTAACTCGGATTTGGGGCGATAGAAATAAACCCGGCTTCAACTGGTGGTCTGTTCTTCTTACAACCTCCCCACTCGCCCGAGTATTTACGCACTCAGAGGGTGAGCCATATGTCCCCCCGACTGCAGAACTGCAGTAACACAAAACCAAACAGACATCTTGCCCCACGACTTGCCGAGGTCACAGAGAATGAAGGCCTTGAGGTGATTCATGCTGAAAGCTCCTCCCCCCTCCTCCAGAATAAGGACAGGGACATTTTTTGTGGAACTCCTCATCCTCATTCTGACTGGATGAAAGCAGCCGTCCAGCACCGACTCGTCCAGGCTCACATCACGGCTCGCACACTTGGATGAGAAACACAAGAATGAACATTCTGCACCGATCTTCGCCTCACTAAATACTTGATGAAGCATTTGGATGAATTATTGAGTTTGAGACTGAAAGGTTGATGATGTTTGGCCCAAAGTAAAAACTAATTATCGTCCAATTTTATGAACTCATAGGCAACGCCAGCCAATGTAATGATTTTCTTCCAAAATGCAGTTTCCCATGTTGGAAATCCATCCATCCATCCATCCATCCATCCATCCATTATCCAAACCGCTTATCCTGCTCTCGGGGTCGCAGGGATGTTGGAGCCTATCCCAGCAGTCATTGGACGGCAGGCGGGGAGACACCCTGGACAGGCTGCCAGGCCATCACTGGGCCCACACACACACACACACATACAAACCTCGGGACAATTTAGTACGGCTGATTTTCACCTGACCTGAATGTGGGAGGAAACCCACGCAGACACAGGAAGACCATGCAAACTCCACACAGAGGACGACCCGGGACGACCCCCACGGGTGGACTACCCTGGGGCTTGAACCCAGGACCTTCTTGCTGTGAGGCGACTGTGATAACCACTGCACCATTGTGCCGCATGTTGGAAATGAAGTCCCCAATTTGACACCACAGACCGGCGGCACAGTGGTCCAGTGGTTAGCACAGTCACCTCACAGCAAGAAGGTCCTGGGTTCGAGCCCCGGGGTAGTCCACCCGTGGGGGTCGTCCTGGGTCGTCCTCTGTGTGAAGTTTGCATGTTCTCCCCGTGTCTGCATGGGTTTCCTCCGGGGGCTCCAGTTTCCTCCCACAGTCCAAAGACATGTAGGTCAGGTGAATCAGCTGTACTAAATTGTCCCTAGGTGTGAATGTGTGTGTGTGTGTGTGTGTGTGTGCTGGCCTGGCCTGGCGGCCTGTCCAGGGTGTCTCCCTGCCTGCCACCCAGTGACTGCTGGGGTAGGCTCCAGCATCCCCGCGGCCCTGAGAGAAGGTTAAGCGGTTCAGATAATGGATGGATGGATCAAATATGAGATGACCCCAGTATAGGAGACAGGCGGTTAGCTACCACATCAACATATACCCACACGCATGTGCAGCAAATTCTACCTGATGGATACGCAAGAATGACAAAAGCAAGGCCAAGGTGTCGAGGTAATGTAAAAGCAAAAATTTATTCAATATCTTATTACAGAAATCCAAGGGACAATGCTTGAAATTTTCTTAAATCAACTCCTGAAACATCAGATGTCTCAAAAATGTGCACACATCGCATTTAAATCTATGGGAGGGGGATTCGGAGATCGAACAAGGAAGAGTTGCGCCTTGTTCTGGGCAAAAAAAAAAAAAGAAAAAGAACAAGTAAATGGCCAGTAAAAGACAAAATGCACTAATTATGAGATTCACGTTAAAAATTCGGACACGTTTCCCTTTTTGAAAAAATAAAATAAAACGGCAGCCTTAGGAGAGAGAGAGAAATAAAATGGACGACAACGGACCTTTACTTACACATGCAGTGTTGTGACGTCATCGCACGAGCCGAGGCTGAACCCCCCCCCCCCCCCGCGCAAGTGAGGCGAGCTGACCACTGTACAAAACGCCGGGGGGGGGGGGGGGGAGGCCACAACTCGTCAACTCGTACTTCATCTCAACACCGACGGGCCGAGAGACACCCAACCGCAAACGCCTTACGGGCCGTCGACTCCACCCCCCACCCCCACCCCCCCGTTCAAGTTCCAACGCCACTTCAAGTAATTCCCACCGTGGACTACAACCTCGCCTTTCTCAGGTTCGCGACGACGGCTGTTACGTAAGTGCACTCGAAGTTCATCTGTACATAGAAAAATAATGATAGCAATTAGTCATAATCTTCACAATCACTTTCCACTTCATTTATATACACACACACACAAGTGTGACGTTTCATCGATTTACACGGGCCCCCCCTCCCCCTCCCCCCCCCCTTCCCCGCTCCCCTGAGTGTAAGGTTCAAGTTTAACCCCTGCAGCTACTAAAAACGCAAACAGGGACTTCAGTTTGGTTGTTTAAAAATAACACTAGCGCTCGCCGAGGCCTCGGTGATTGGAATCGGAGTAATTAGGTCTTTTAGAGGAGCCCCGAGCGGCGTGCACGTGACGGACGCCTCGTATGTACGGACGGACCGTCCAGTCAGCCGTGACAAGCTCTCAGGCTGCCGAAGACAACACGTCTGTTGAGATACGCCCCCGTTTGGCAAGAGTCAACTGTTCTTTTTTTCTTTTTTTGGCATTTTCCACCGTTATTGGATAGTAGAGAGAGAGAGAGAGAGACAGGAAGTGGAGGGGAGAGAGAGGGGATGACATGCAGCAAAGGGCCCCGAGCCAGATTCCCACCCGGGCCGCTGCGGTAAGAATTCAGCCTAATGTGGTGCGGGCTCCACCGGGCGAGCCACCGGGGGCGCCGCCCCCCCCCCCCCCCCCCTGGCAAAAGTCAGTGTTGATAACCAACCTGAGCTATCGCCGTCGTCTCAGTCTACGGACAGCGGCCGACTAAGGCCTTTGTAAAGTCACAGCAGAGACGCGAGCGCGTCGTCTCCGCGACGCGCCGCTCTTCCTGAAGTCCCGCTTCCTTTCCTAGCAGCTCCACTCCGGCTGGCGGGCGGGTCATCCGTTCTCAGTGCACATCGTCAGCAATTCCGCCCGCTTCGGCTCGGCCGCGCGGGCTGCAGCTCCCACCCACCTCGGCCCTGTTCAGCCAACGGGCGCGCCTCAAGAGGCAGCGGCGATACAGCTGCGGCACTTGTAGAGCTTCGGCTCGTGGGTACGGATGTGGTTCCGCACATTCCTCAGCAGAAAGAAGGTCTTACTGCAAAGCTGTCGCCACACAGGGAGAGACGGGACATGCATCAATATAAAGAATAAATAGAACAGCACAAATAAAGAAGGACTAATTAAGACCGGGTAAAAAGGGGTGGAGTTATAATTAAGACTGGGTAAAAAGGGGTGGAGTTATAATTAAGACTGGGTAAAAAAAGGGTGGAGTTACAATCGGGGTACCGCCTTATAATAAGGTATAGTTTGTAAAGGGTTTACCCACCCCCCCCCCCCCGTTTTCTCCCCGATTGTATCCAGCCAATTATCCCACCCTTCCGAGCCGTCCCGGTCGCTACTCCACCCCCTCTGCCGATCCGGGGAGGGCTGCAGACTACCGCATGCCTCCTCCCATACATGTGGAGTCGCCAGCCGCTTCTTTTCACCTGACAGTGAGGAGTTTCGCCGGGGGGACGTAGCGCGTGGGAGGATCACGCTATTCCCCCCAGTTCCCCCTCCCCCCCCCCCCGAACAGGCGCCCGGACCGACCAGAGGAGGCGCTAGTGCAGCGACCAGGACACATACCCGCATCCGGCTTCCCACCTGCAGATACGAGGATGCCTGACCGAGCCGGAGGCAACACGGGGATTCGAACCGGGATCCCCGTGTCGGTAGGCAACAGAATAGACCACTACGCTACCTGGACGTCCCCTGTAAAGGGTTTATAAGTGGTTACTAATTACTTTATTAATGGTAACAACTCATCAACTCACTAACTCGGTAATAAGATGTTGTAACATTAACACAGATTTTTTTTTTTGGGTTGCCAGGTTGGGAGCCCACGTAGGCAGTCTCTGTAGACATTCTCTCAGAAACTACGTGATTAGAGGAAGACAGCCAAACCACTAACCCCTGGCTAACGTTAACCCTAAGCTTCGCCACTGCTTAAGCTTAACCCCGATTTCAACCAATGTAACTGCAGTTACTGTCACCGCCGTGCGAAATGTAACGTGGAAGTTTGCGTTTCACGACATTTTCAAGCGGTGTCGTTTGTACGCCGCTTGCTGAGAACGTGAACTGGCGGGCCCCGCTGGCCATGTGGTTTTTGAGAGAATGTCATTGGAGACCCTCGTACCGATGAAACTGTGCACTCCTGACCGGGCAACCCCAAACATAATTTTATCAACATGTTATAACATATTACTACTGATGTATAACACATTAATAAACAAGCTACTAACCACCAATAAAGTAATTAAACGCCACTAATAATCTCTTGATTAAGTATGGCTTCTTGTAAAGTGGTACCCAGTCAGCGATAGGTGTATTCTAACACCTGTTACACTCAAGCATGCTCACCGGGCATGGCCAGTGCTTGCCCTCGATGTGCCTGAGGCGGTGCATGATGAGGGCATCGCAGTCCCTGTGGGAGCTATGGCATTGCGGGCAGGCATGGGCCGCCTTCAGGGCCTTGGGGGCCTGACTGCGAGGACCCCTGAGCTGCTTCAGCCTCGCCCGACGGATGGATTCCAACAAGACACACCCTCTGCTACTCTGAGGGGGGGGTTTACCTTGCGTCTGTGGGAAGAAGAAAAATCAGTTCGTTGGTGTAAAATTGTTTTTCCATACGGCAACGTAACATATACATCACCATGGGTGCCAACGTGACGTTGACTAAAATATCAGATATCAAGCGTTCACCATCATCAATTTCGGTGGCGTTTCACAGACAAACAGAATACTGCTAATGGAGTGTTATCTCAATGTATATAGATACGATGTTAAAAATTGTGATTGTGTCCCTTTACATCACCTCCCCCACCTGGGTATCTACCTTTGGTATGTCCTGTTTGACCTTTGACCCAGTAGGTTTGCCCAGATGACGAATGCCATTACGTAAGGAGTCGGGTCTCGGTCTCTGGACCCTACTTTGACTCACACTCCTTTCCTTCCTTTCCTTCTTCACCTGCTGCAGGGCTGGTGGACCTCCCCTGGACCTCAGCAACCTTCGCTGGGGCTCCTCGGCACCAAACTGCCTCGTTTCCTGCGAAACGGAGCGAGTCAGGCAAATATCCACCGTCTCCTCCTCCCTCTTCACCCCCAACATGGGCCCCCCTGCGGGCCGACAGAAGCTGAAGAGGAATCCTGGGTCAAGAAGCTTGATGGGCGGTTTGCTCTGGCGTTTGCCTAAGTCCGGGGAGGGTGGGTCTGGAAAGGGTACAGTCACAGGCAAGGGATCTGCTGGTTCCTCTTTGATGACCTTATATAAAGGATGGCTGTAGATGGATGGCAAAGGTCCAGAGTCGGTTAGACCGCTTGATTTGTTATCCTGAGTTCGGGAGCTGGTGTCCATGGCTGGCCTCGGTTTCTGTCTCCCCACCTTCGTCTCCTCCCCTCTAGACTTAACCTGTGCCTTCTTCGCCTCCCTCGCAGCACTCCGCTTAAGTTTGGCCTTCGTCAACGGTCGACCGCTGTTGTAGCGCAGTGTTCTGACCGTCTCCATGGTCACCTTCTTCCGGGCTGGGGTCCTTAGCTGACTTGAGGGCTCGCGAGGCTGTGTGTGGCTATGATGGCTGTTTGATGGCTGGTGGGATCCTGAAATGGAGTATTCACCTGGTTCTGCTTTGATCCTGACTGCGCTCTGTGCCAAAGGTTTGGCCCTGGCGTGGCGAGGTGATGGCTGGGCAGAGAGTGGGGTACCGTTACCCATCCTCACAGAGCGTCTCAGTTTCCTTCCCTCAAATTCCGGCCTGGACAAACACTGCAATATCTTTTCTTTGCTTCGCATACTTCTGTCACTGGGGGGTACACGTTGTGGGGTGGGTCTCGGCCGCTTTGGCTTCATCTCCTTCACGCTGAGCAGATCCTCAGGTTCGGCCTTGATGACCTTGTTGAGGATGCAAGTGTTAATGGGGTTACAGAGGGGCAGTGACAGAGGCAGATCCCCAAATATCAGTCCAGTGGCCGGGGGGCGGGGTTTCCTCCTTTTTGTCAGTGAGTAGTTATTCGCCTTCAGCTTCCGCAGGCGCTTTTTCTGCCTCCAGCCAATCAGATCCTCCGGTCTGGGGAGCAGGGCCGTCCTCTGTAGGCCGAGGACGTTCATGAGCCTGTACTTCTCCTGCGCCCGTGCGTAATCCTCCTCATCCTCACCCAGCTCCTCTGCTTCCTGCTTTACCCTTACTGGGCTTACCACAGCACCAGCCCTCGGCCTGGAGGTAGAGGAAGGTGAGGAGAGAGGGTGAGTTTTCCTGTTCCGCCGAGGGCTCTGTGGCCTGGGCAGCAATTTCTGAACCTTCTCAGCCGCCCCGGGAGTGGAGCGGAGAAGGCGGGTGTGTGAGGGAGGTGAGTGGGGGCACCTCCGAGACTGTGGGGCGGATACGGAGTTGTGAGAGACTGCGGCCCTCTTTGAAGAGGGGGATTTGAAGTCCATGAGTTTCATCCTGTGCGTGGGACTGTGGCAAAGGCCGTTGTGGCCCTGCGCCTGCAGCCTGGGCAGCCGTCGGGGAGTGCGTCTTGGGCTCTCGGGCAAAGAGCTGTTCGATACGTCCAGAGTTAGACTGAAGCAGTCATTCACCTTGTCCTCTCCCGCAGAGACCCTTTTCCTCTTGTGCTCCTTCTGTTGGTGGTGGAGGCGAGACCTGGAGCCGGCTATTGCAAAGCCCCCATCGGGCTGCTCCTGCTCCCTCAGCAGGGCGGAGCAGGCCTCCACAGCGGGCCACATGCCTAGGTGGCGGGCCATGGTGCTGACTTCAGACAGGTCCTCCCAGCGTACACACAAGGTGGAGGAGTAAGAGAAATCCAAGAGAGACATGAGGCTCTCCTCACTAAAACCTGCGAGGAAGAGACAAGGGACACAAAAAGCATTTAATTAGACGGGCTCAATCCAAGTCGATGGGTGTGTTGAGACGAGTGAGATGACAGAAAGCTGCCATGAAAAACAGGATCAGATAGGTGTGGAGGGAAGTAGAAGGCATGAAACGAACATGAGAAGAGGAGATAAGAAACCAAGGGTGGCTTTAAACAGGGCACCGCCTGCGTGCATCAAGGACTGAAGTCCAACCAGCGAGACAAGTGACTACGATGTGACGTAGGGCTAAACAACTCAAGAGGAGGAAATAAGGCAGCTCTGGTTGACCAAAAATGACACCAGTGTATTCAGTTAATACTCCCCCATCAATTCAAGCTTGTACATGATCAACGCAATATTTATTAAGAATTTTAATGACCCTGAAAGCGGGGGGCTCATTTGTGAACGGGTTGAAAAAGGGTGATTTCTCGAGAGGATTCGGCAAATTACAAGAGGCTTCACATCACCGTCCTCTGGTTTGAGATATTACATTCCACTTCAAGATGCAATATCACGTAAAAGAATTGCCGTGACTGAATAGATAATTTATGATTTTGTTGCAAACATACAAACCTTCTAAATTACAAACTTCCTTTGAATGACCAGAATTAGACGGGAGACGGCAGCTATCCATCAGTGTCTTGAGTGGTTTTTGAACAGATAAAATAGAACTATAAATCACATCGAGTCAACCTTGCTCGTTTTCGTATTCTATCAAGTCGTAAATTTTTTAGCGCGATGTGACCGACGGGGCCAGTTTGCCTTTTCTGACATCCTTTCTGATGTGACTATTACACATGTGTACATTTGTCTAGATGCACGCTCAATAATGCATCCATTATCCAAACCGCTTATCCTGCTCTCGGGGGTCGCGGGGGGATGCTGGAGCCTATCCCAGCAGTCATTGGGCGGCAGGCGGGGAGACACCCTGGCCAGGCCGCCAGGCCATCGCACAGGGCCCACACACATTCTTACCTAGGGACAATTTACTATGGCCGGTTCACCTGACCTACATGTCTTTGGACTGTGGGAGGAAACCGGAGCCCCCATAGGAAACCCACACAGACACGGGGAGAACATGCAAAGTCCACACAGAGGACGACCCAGGATGACCCCCAAGGTTGGACTACCCCGGGGCTCGAACCCAGAACCTTCTTGCTGTGAGGCGACCGCACTAACCACTGCGCCACCGTGCCGCCCTGCTCAATAATCCAGGTAAGGAAATTCCAGAAAGTTGAATCATTTAATCTGGACACGTTTATTGAGAGAAACGTCCCATCACTCATCTAAGTGACCTCTTCAGTCTCCACTGACTGCAGGTGTCCCCACCCTTATATAGTGGTATAATGACCAAAAACAACGATCGGTTTCATATGCAAATTGGCGTGACCATTAACTAGAGTTTCAATGGCCATGTGTACTCCTCACAGAGGATTAGGGAATAGTCAAGGCTCAGCGTTTTCAGTTTTTACCGATTTTCACCGAAAAATTCCCAGATTTTTAAACTGATTTTCACCCGGACTTTATGTTTCCACAGATCCAAAAGTGGCTACTGTTCGTGTGAGGTTATGTAACAGTGTCCTCTTGTGGTAAAATTCGGCATGCTGGCTTGCTTTGAAAAATAAAAACCGAAAATGCTGAGCCTTGGGAATAGTTAATAGTGGCAATCACAGCCATGTAAGATGGCGACAGATGTACTCATAGCCCCGCCCCCCGGTTCAAGGATGGTTGTCCCCTCTTCGTTGTGTCCAGATAAACTGAATCAACTTTCTGGGATGTGTACATTGTGATGTAAATGCTGAAACGATATAATGTTCAGCCCCGCCGTGACATTAATCGGGGCCGATATGGTTCTCAGCGTGTCCGCCACATGTCATACCGGTGAGGTCCACGTCTGTATTCGCGCTGGAGTCCATGGCTGTGAAGATTTCCTGAAAGTACTCGCTGACGGCCGCCAGCACGGCTCGGTGGGCCGAGAACGACCGTCCGTCTGTTCGCAACGTGATGTCGCAGAAAAGCCCCGCCTCCCGCTGACTCCGAAGCTTACCGAGGACGTCATCCCCATGTGACGTCACCGTCTTCGACACATGATGGCTGGCACCCCAATCCTAGAGGTGAATATGAACGAGAGAGAATGAGAGAGCGAGAGAGAATGAGAGACAGAAATAGACAGACAGAGAGAAATAGGGAAAATGAGAACAACAATGAATCAGAGACAAGACAGACAGGCAGACAGAAAAAGTCAGAAATGGAGAAACAGACAGAAAGAGAGAAAAATCAAAACAGAAAGAGAAAGAGTGAGAGAGAGACTAACACCAGTAGGAAGGAACGTCATGTGAGGAGGAACTCGAAGGGGGAAATCGTGTGAATTATGGGAATCGAGTATGTGTAACATTAACTGTAAAATGTAACATGCACGAGGGACAGAAAATTGAGAGACTGAAGGTTTCAATACTGAAGTATTTCTCCATATTAAGACACAAGAGTTGGGGACTGCTACAACAGACTCGTTTCGGCGGGCTGTAGCCCCCGTGTCTCCAGCCATTACCTCTGTCCTCTTCCTGCGCTGCTCAAGGCACTCTGGACAGGCCAGGACATAGTCTCGGATCTGGAAATACATCCCTGCGGAGAGAAGAATACCGCAGACATCAGAATGTGCGATGCAGGAGAAGCCGGGGGCCACCCCGTTCTCTGTCAGAGTCAAACCGTCTGAGAAATCATCCATGTGACAGATCCATATGAAAAAAAAACCCCCAAAACTTTCTGACAACACAGAATGGATATCGAGGAAGTAACGCAGGACAATATCATCGTTTATGATCTTTCATTTGTATCGTATTCTTCTTCTTCTTCGTCATCTTTCGGCTCGTTCCCCGTTTCCCAGGGGTCGCCACAGCGGATTTGATAGTTTCCGGTGGTACCCTGTGAGGAGGGCACAGCACCGATGGCGGTCTTGTTAATCCGCACAATGATTTGGCAAAATTTTACTTTATTTTTAATTCCTAAAATTTTACTTTCCATTTATTTTTAACATTTTACTTGACCCCCCCCCCCCCTCATCCATCCATTGTCCGAACTGCTTATCCTGCTCTCAGGGTCGCGGGGGTGCTGGAGCCTATCCCAGCAGTCATTGGACGGCAGGTGGGGAGACACCCTGGACAGGCTGCCAGGCCATCACACACACACACACACACACAGGGACAATTTAGTATGGGCGAGTCACCTGACCTACAGGTCTTAATTTTTTTTACATTTTATCTTATCTTCTAATAATATTGCATGGAGAGGAAATCCAGAATCATGTCACGATACACAATTTTGTCGTCCAAATTCACGATAACAACCTTGCTCCTATAACATCTCCCACAGAATGAGGTCTGAAATATTCGAGGGTTGTTTTTTTTTTTTTTTTTTTTGCTTCTTTAACCGAAAGACCAGTCTTGCTTTGATATTACACTTGACATCGCCACGCAGTCCAAAGTGAGGAACCTCAGCTGGGTCCTGCAACGGGGCCATGTGTGCAGTGTGTGAGCAGATATTATGACACAGTGCATCGATGTCGTGTACAACTCCAACGTGATGACTGTGAAAACAGTATTTTCCTTATCTCCCCAGCACTATAAGGAAGTAACGAGGATGAAGGAAACACACACACACACACACCCCAGCAGCCCACAGCCAAGTCGTTCTGGCTCCGGCAGATGAGGGCGCTTGAGGTCTGACGGGGCTGGGTATGGAGTAAAAGGGCTGAGCCGTACCTTCCCACCAGTAGTTCTCCGCCACGCACTTGTAGGTGTCCTCCAGGGAGAGGTGGCGGTTGCCGGGCCGCCTCCGGTGGAAGGCGGAGATCGCCTCGTGCCTCCGGCCCTCCTCCAGCACCTCGCGGTAGTTGATGAAGCCCCGCTCCAGCTTCTTTCGGTACAGCAGCCCGTCGATCACCTCGAAGTGGGGCGAGCCCGCCGGCGGCCTACGCCCTTCCGAGTCACCCAGCGGATGCGTCTCCCCCCCCGCCGCCGCCGCCGCCGCTCCCCCGGCCCCGCCGCCCGACCACGACGACGACGACGACGACGACGACGAAATCTCGGATGCACAAAACGTGTCCGCGTCCCCGTAACGCGCGTTAAAGGTGCAATCGCCGGCCATTTTTGTTTTTTTTTGGTGTTTTATTTTGTTTTGTGACGTTACAGGCTCGTTGATCCGCCGTACGCAACTCCTACACGGTTCTCACGTCAGCAAAGCCTCCCCCCCCCCTGTTTTGTCCCCGGGTTGGGGGAGGAAGAAAAAAAAAACAAACAAACCCTCAGATCTTCCTTTTCTCTTTTTTTTTTAACCCCAGCTGAGCCACCTCTTGTGCGTCACGGCGGGGTGCTGCCAAAGCCCAGAAAAAAAAAGAAAAAAGAAAAAGTTGTCCACCGTCCCGACATAAACTCCACGCGGACGCGCGGCGACACAACTTTGTCTTATTTGTGACGCAAAAAAAGCCGCAACGAGAGGCACCGGGGAGGGGGGGGGGCGGCAAGCCGCGCGGCGCTTTACGCAATCGCAAAAACCGAAACCCCCGCCGGCCAGCGCGTTCGCCGTAGCGGCGGCGGCGTCTTAATGATGGCCCCGGGACGCTGCTTGGCGAGTCATCACCGGAACGACGTCCCTGCGCACACACACACCGAGGTTTGCCAATCTGCTTGGCGGTTGTGCGTTTTGTGCGTTACTCCAGGGTCACGCATCGTGCGGCGTCTATGTCAAATCGGGGGGGGGGGTCGTCATCCCCTTCCGTTACACACGCCAAGATACAAACCCGGTAATAACGTTTAAAAGGGGCGCGTCGCGATTGAAGATTATTTTGGTTTGAAACAACAACAAAAAAATCACGATTTAAAAAAAAAAAATCATCATTACTGTCAAGTCAGCTTTAATTGTACAGCCCGGTATCGCCACGGTGTTGCGTGCCGGCAACGATGTTGCCGATAGCGACCCGATAATAGATGCAAAGGGAGGCCGTCGCGCCAAAGTGACACAAAGTAACCAGATACGGACAGGCACGTGATCGACGCCAAATAATCTCGTCGAGCTAATCGGACGCCCCGAGCGTCGCCCTTCCACCGTCTATTTGGGCGGACGGGGGGCGGCCTCCGCGGCGGCTGTGTGACGGCGAGCAGGCTTTGCCGCGGGCGTTAACTTGTGATCTCTTCGGGCCAACTCGAGCAGGAAGCAACATGATGATGCAGCCCCGTCCGTCTGTCCGGCATCGCGAGGTGAACGACCTAAAAGCGAGGTGTCTCCCCGATCACATCCCCGACGTCCGCGATCTCGTCGAAAGCCCGCCCGCGCTCCCCGACTTAATAGCCCACGAAATCCATATCGCTCCCATTTACGTAAACCCAGTCAGATGATCCAATAATCCATTTTGTTTAACTCGTAACCTTCTGTTTGCGACTGAATAACAGCCGAACCCAACTTACCCCCCCCCTTACCCGCCTTCAGACAATGGCTATTAGTAGAAGCTTTAAAGAGCCTCCGCCAGCGGAAATGTGATTGGCTGAGGGAGCTGCCGTTCAACCGGAAGTATTCCTCTTTTTTCTGCGCATCAAGATAGGTTGTCAGCACACGATGCCAGTACTGGCCTTGTTGGTGAACAGTCAAGATGAACAGGGACACTAGTACACAAATTCCAACTAAGCTAATAGTCTTAAGTGATAGGACAACTATGATGTGGATAGTCTGACTAAAAATCACAGTATTTTGCATGTAAGATTTGTTTTTTGGCACCAACTTTACATCTTGGTCTTATTGCTTTGAATTGTGTAATAAACCTACTGACAAATCAGCCATAAGCACATGGGCATAAACCACTCAGCAAACTCTACTCTCAAATACAGTCATCTCTGCTGAACTTCAATACTGTGGGCTACTCACTCAATAGGTTTTACCAATATGGTTAAGATAAGTTACACCTTATCTCCCTTAATAAAACAACTACTCTCTTCTTTTGACACAAAGGTTACCCCTGAGCGATCCTTTCTTCTCTAATACAGGAGTTACAAACTGAGTCAAAAACAAGCGTCTCCAGCAACTACGCACTAGATACGATCTACAGCGGTCATCGTACTGCCGAGTTTAACCACATAAATCAAAGTGAAATGTGTGTTTATTCAACAGAAAATTACAAATCTCGGCATCTGATAACGCTTTGAGCCGTTTCGTTAAGCCAAAGCATCTTGCGGTTTCTGGTGGGGAAGCAAATACACAGCAAAACAATGTAGGACACCATTCAAAACACAAACAAACCACTGAACCCTGACACACTTGACAGTTTTTATGCCCTCTAAGTTTGAAGTTCAGCTCTGGTTTCACAACTGCATCACTCAATGAGATGAAAGAGAAAGACAACAAATCTATTTTTTTTACAGCATTTTAGTATCAAAATGTCGCCCAAATCAAAATATACTATAGATGGCTGTTTATATATATATAAAAATCACAAATACAAGAGGAAACAATTCATATAAGCCGTTTACCACAAACCGATTATGAGTAATCAGAGCCCAGCCGGGGCTTCTACCGTTTCCTAGCTGAAGTGCAGGCATGTTACAATATAATGCAGAACAGAAGTTTACTGTACTGCAGTGTGACACTGACAATGAGGCCTGATGGTGTTTTTGTATTAAAGATGTGCTGTCTGCACACCAGTCTCTGGGGTACATAAGAGTGTAAGATATCGACTCCTATCCTGTCTACACAGTACCACAGAACATCCAGGGGAAGCCCAAGGGTTGAACGACACTGGTTTTGACTTAAATGTTGTTGGTCTTGGGGCGTTTGGACTCAGGAGGCAGGCACACCGGATCAGAGGGTGGAGATGGGCGCTCTGGAGGGATACAAACGTTGGACTCAATGAGAAGGGTTATGTATGATAGTCAGATTATACATAGTATAGCACATATATTATCATTACTACTGTATACGGCAGGACAGTACTCAAAGTGGCTTCAATGAGGTGAGCAGTGCAGTTAGTGTGGTGTCACCTGAGGTTCTGTTCCAGCTGATTTAATAAGCTTTTTATCCACCAAAACAATGCTGCATGTATCAGTGCAGCATTGTTGCATCATATCCATCCACTTCACAGATTTGGTTTATGAAGACGCTGGTCCAACAGATTGATCCATCTTATGGATGAGGTAACAAAAGGCCAATCTAAAATTAGCAGTTTTTTCTCGGTAGTGTGCAGTCAAGATGCTAACTGCAAGAATGTCCATCGCAACTGTTGCAAGAGAACTGAATTTTTTTTTCTCCTTCCTATGTCACCTCCAAAATTGTATAAAAGAATTAGGTTGTACGTCTAACCAGCGCTAAGTCGAGACTATACGTTATAAAGAACTCAATGAAGATGAGAAACGATGAAGTTATCCAAACACTGCAACTGAAGTTCCTTCGTTTAGTAGTAGTGAGCAACATGTTGACCATAGCAGTCTTCATCAGGAAACCAGAGTACCCAGTATCTGGTGTGGTCACTGTTTGCTATCAAACCAGATACAGTTGGGTTTTCTGGTGCACAACCATTTTAACAAAGATATTAGACCAACAGATCCATAGACCAACAGATCCATGTTACCATTACGTAAATCCCCAGTCATGTGATACCTCAAGAAATCATTTCAGTTAAAAGACGTAAAGAGTTGGATTTGACCCTTAATGACCACAGCGCCGTCACTTCAGCTCTATGATTAATAAATAAATAAAATCCCTTGCAAGGTATACTGACCGTGTTTGGCCTTTTCAGTGGAGGAGGGTGTTCTGAAGAGTGACGCGGCAGCTGGAGCTCTGGACGCGACAGGAGTCAAAGATATTCGTCTAGAAACAAACAAAAGAGGAAGCGCGCTGATGTAGTCTTCAGAGAACGTCTTATTCTCTATGCTGTGTTTATTAACCCCTCAAGTGAGCATGCATACAGGCTACTTAAATATGACTGAACAGTAATAACAAAAATACACAGTATGGAAGAAAGAATGAAGAGCAGAAGAAAATACAAAGGCTTTGAGATAACAGTCATCACGGATGCACTGCATTTGACCCTCTAATCTGGGCCTGACTATGGTCTACTTCTAAACTAGGCACAGGAAGACACATGTTTAGAAACCCAAACACAACGACATGCCGGCCCGCCATTGTTTGTGTGCAGCCTTTCAGGGAGATCATCATTTTATAACCAGTGGGGGGTCTAACAAACCCCCCCTCAGACCCCCCAACCAGACAGGGCTTTGTTCTCGCTGCCGGTTGTGAGCACATTTAAAACCAACAAAAGAAAGACTGAACTGGCGACAACTGCTTGCAATAGAGCCACCTTCTCTAAAATATCACTCAAACTATAAAAAAGGTATTTCTTGCATTAAAATTAAATATCTATACCCCACTCACTTCTGTGAGTATATCCCTTCCATGTGATGGGTAGGTAAATAAAGTAAGCCCTGTGTGGAGATGTCTTGATGCACGCTTAATAATCCAGATCAGAAAATCACGGAAAGTGGAATCGGTTCATCTGGACCCAATGTTTATTGAGAGAAACGTTTCATCGCTCATCTAAGTGACCTCTTCAGCCTCAGCTGACCGCAGGTACCACCACCCTTATAAACAATACAGCCGCATAACGACCGAAAACAACGATCGGTTGCATATGCAAACTGCCGTGACCATTAATGAGCATTACAATGGCAATGTGTACTAGTCACAGAGGATTTGGGAATGTTTGCAATCACAGCATTGTGAGATGGTGAAACATGTACAGATGTACTGATTAACCTGTAACATCTCTAACGCCCCTTTTCCACTACATGGTACCGGCTCGACTCGACTCGCCCTTTTTTCATATTCCATCACTGGAAAGTACCGGCATTTTGGTAACTGTCACCACTTTTCTGGTACCGCCTTTATCAAGGCTCCAAAAAAACTGGAGCGGGTACCAAAATCAACGCAGACCTCTAATTGGTCAGAGAAACGCGTCAATATGTAATTCTGCATCACTGCGTCATTTTGCGTCACCAATGCACGCACGGGATATCGCCCGGCATTTTTAAATACCGAAGCCGTCGAAGCGGCTTTATCTTAAAAGTACATTTGGAAATTGAAAAAATTAAGAGAGCCAAAAATCCACGCCGTGGTCTGTCGGTGATGGAAAACGACACAGAAGCGAGTCGAGTCGAGCCAGTACCATGTAGTGGAAAAGGGGCATACGTTTCTGGCATCTATTCTTGACCCGTTGGTAGGCAAGTATTGAACATCACATTCAGAGCACTATGGATTTTGAGGATAAGGTGAGGGACATCATTACGCAGGGGGATGAAACAATGGTCTCTTATGATGTTACGTCTCTCTTCACGTGCGGTCCTGTTGATGAAGCAGTGGAGGTGGTCCATATGAAATTACAAAACAACCCCTTCCTTAGCAATGGGACCACCCTTAACACTAACCAAGTGTGTCTGCTCCTGAAGCTGTCTTCAGTCCACATACTTCACCTACAGGGGGCAGTGGGTTTCCCAGTATCACCTACAGTAGCCAACATGTATAAGAAAGATGTGGAGAAGAGGGCTCTGATGTCCTATCCAGGGACACCACCTAGCCATTGGTTCAGATTTGTGGCCGACACCTGGGTTAAAATTAAATCTCGGGATGTACCACATTTCACCCACCACATTAACTCTGTGGACAACCACATCGAGCTCACCAGGGAGGAGGTGAAAAATGACAGGTTAGCCTTCTTAGACTGTGACATTGCAATTGGTGATGGGGGTCATTTGACTGTTGATATTTATCATAAACCAACACATACTGATCAGTACTTAAGGTTTGACTCTCATCATCCACTGGAACACAAACTAGGAGTCATCAGGACGCTGTACCACCGAGCTGACAATGTCCCTACTGACACAGCAGTCGGGAAGAGGAGAAATCCCACATTAAACAGGCCCTGGTTAAGTGTGGTTATCCTAACTGTGGGTTTGTCAAAGGCAGGAAGACGCCCAAACAGTGCACCAGCCGATCGAAGAGAGAAGAAGGACAACAGCTGCCTAAGTGTAAACCAGTGGTGATTCCGTATGTGGTGGGAGTGTCGGAACAGTTGAGATGTGTATTTTCCAAACACCACGTCTCAGTTGCTTTCAAACCCCAAAACACGCTGCTCCAGAAATTGGTCCACCCCAAGGATCGGGTCCCCCAGCACAAACAAAACAATATAGTGTACACTGTTAAGTGCCAGGAGGCTTGCCGTGACTTCTACATCAGGGAAACCAAACAGACACTGGCCAAGAAGATGGCACAACACGGAAGAGCTAACGTGTCAGGCCAGGACTCTGCCCGCAGTCTACACCCATCTACAGGCCAGTGGCCACTCCTTCAAGAACGAGGACGTGCACATCCTTGATAGGGAGGAATGCTGGTTTAAACGGGGAGTTAAAGAGGCCATCTATGTGAGGAGGGAACGACCATCACTGAACCGTGGGGGAGGTCTTAAGTGTACATCTATCACCATCTCACAATGCTGTGATTGCAACCACTCCCAACCCTCAGTGAACAGTACACATTGTCGGCATGTACCCTGGCTTTGCCAAATGACAGAAGCTAATCAAGTATGGGGTTGGCTGGTCCTTGGATGGGAGACCTCCTGGGAAAACTGAGTTGCTGCCAGAGGCGATGTTGTTGGGCCAGTAGGGGGCAGTCTCCCTTCTAGTTCACAACAACAAATATCAAATCCCAATGCCCAGTGCAGTGATGGGGACACTAGGGACACAGTGCTGTAGGAGATGCCGTCCTTCGGATGCGATGTTAAATCGAGGTCCTGACTCACTGTGGTCATTAAAGATCCCATGGCACTTATCGCAAACAGTAGGAGGTTCCCCAGTGTACTGGCAAAATTCCCAACCTGACTCTCTCCATCTGGCCACCTAATCATCCCCCCATGTAATTGCCTCAATGATTCCTCCCTCTCCACCGCAAGCTGATGTGTGGTGAGCGTTCTGGCGCAAAATGGCTGCCGTGCATCACTCAGGTGGGTGCTACACATTGGTAGCGGTTGAAGTGAGTTATCCCCTTCAATGTGAAGCGCTTTGGGTGTCTAAAAAAGCACTATATAAATGTAATGATTATTATTAATTATTATTGCCACTGTAACTAGTTAATGTTAACAGCAATTTGCATATGAAACCGATTGTTGTTTTCAGTCGTTATGCCACTGTAATGTTTATGAGGCTGGGGGAAACCTGCAGCCAGCTGAGACTGAAGAGGTCACTTAGATGAGCGATGAAACGTTTCTCTCAATAAACACGTCCAGATGAACTGAATCAACTTTCTGTGTGACTGTGTGCAGTTAGTTCCTCATCCTGGTGCAAAGCACCAACTAGCATTTGAATAGGAATTAGAGCTTTTGCATATTTACTGTGTAACACTGCAGCCTTGGAGAGCACACGCCCCAGAGCAAAGGCTCCTTAACATCAGAGAATATTCTGACTTTACATTAACATTAGTGCTGAATAAGAAGCCTTGTCTTGATTCGATTTCACTGACTGACTGAACCCCCAACTCAGTGAAACACTGATTTAATATGAAAAACATAGCGTGCAACAGCAAAGATAACGCTGACACACACAAAATGTTTTCATGTATGCTCAGTAATCCAGGCAAGGTAATCACAGACAGCTGAATCAGTTCATCCGCAGACATTTATTGAGAGAAACGTTTCATCCCTCATCCAAGTGACCTCTTCAGTATAAACTGACTGCAGGTACCCCCAGCATTATAAAAAACACAGTGGCATAACGACCAAAAACAACGAACGGTTTCATATGCAAATTGCCATGACCATTAACTAGAGTTTCAACGGCCATGTGTACTATTCGCAGAGGATTGGGGAATAGTTGCAATCACAGCATTGTAAGATGTTGATGATTACCGTGGCTAAGAGTATATCTGTCGCCATCTTACAATGCTGTGATGGCAACTATTGCCCAATCCTCTGTGAATAGCACACATGGTCATTGAAACGCTAGTTAATGGTCAATTTGCATATGAAATCAATCGTTGGTTTCTGTCGTTATGCAACTGTGCTGTTTATAAGGTTGGGGGATACCTGCAGACAGCTGAGACTGACGAAGTCACTTGGATGACTGATGAAACGTTTCTCCCACTAAACGCTGTCTCCAGATGAACTGATTCAACTTTCTGCGGCTCACACACACAATTTATTGCAAGTGCCCTCAGAGACTTAGATGGTGACAGTGAAAGCCCCTTGTGATTAAGAAATGGTTCACTACAGCAACGCACAACATCCACCCCAACCATAACAACCTCCAACATCCCTCTCATTTCCATATACACTCTCAAACAGATGTGACAATGCTGTTTTGCCACCTCCCTTACCTTGGTTTGAGGCCCTTGGAGTCACTGGCATCTTTAGGATCGCTGGGTCCAGGGGTATTGGCGTTGTTATGGATTTTTGGGGTTGACGGTGTGAGGGAGGCGGGTTGCTGCTGGGCTGTGGAGGAGCTGGTAGGAGTGAGCGCGGTGAGGTGTGGCTGGGGGGTAGCGGGAGCATTGGTGCCTCCAGAGGCTTGGGTGTGAGGTGCAGAAGCTGTTGCTTTAGGAGTGGAGGGTTTCCCCCAGCCCTCAAGGGTGTTGAGGGTGATCCTTCGGGGCTGAGGTTTAGTCTTGCCACTTGTGGGGGCCTTCTTTTCAGGGGAGCCACGAGAAGACAGGGGTGTGGAAGGGGCATCCTTGCCAAGACTGGTTTGGGATGTTGGGCTCGGGGCAGTGGCTGGAGGCTGGGGTACTGGAGAGACTGTCCTGGCCTGTCCAGACTTCTTGCCCTTTTTATCGGAGACGCTGGCCGCAGTCAAGACTTCCAAGGCAGGGGGCTCCTTGAGAGGTGTGCCCAGCTCTCCAGGGGAGAAGGACAGGAAGGAGCAGTAGCCGTCCGTGGAGGACACTGCCAGGAAGGAACCATCCCGAGACCTAAACAGGATACGAGATGAAAAGAGCGAAACGTAAATGGCTAGCATGTAACAATATGATGACTCATAGTCATGACACCTTAAAGCCTTCATTTTCATAAGAGAGTGGTGAACCCAGTTCCAAATTTGTTGCCAATGACAGTTGGCAATAATATCAAACAGAAATTTAAAATCAGAAACAGAAATTTAAAAACCTGTCAAATACACTACAGCTTGAAAATATGTGGCAATGTCATCGCAACCCTGTGTAAGATAAGCGGTTTGGATAATGTATGGATGTGGCAATGTAACATGTTCTTTTATTTTAGTACCTTGATGGGGCTTTTTTTACGACTTTTTTGATGCATGCAAAAGAAAGCAATTTTCCTGCACTGTGGATTTATACAGGGTTTTTTGGAAAGTGCATAAAGTTGAAAAGTTTATCCAAGTTTAAGATGAATTCTATTCCAAAGCAGTTTATAGTATAAAAAAATTACTCAGAAACAAAAGACAAAAGAGGAAGTTGTGCTAGTTTACCAGGTGATGTCACTGAGCGTGTGGTAATGGATGTTGGACACCAAGCCAAAGGGAAGAGTCTGCTGTGTGTCATATAAAAAGATTGAGTCCTCAGATGCCACTGCAAACACCATGCGATATGGTAGCTGGAATATGTTGGGCAGAGCCTGGATAGAGCCATCTGTGGAAAAGAGCAAGCGGGGGAACAGACAGGGTGAACAAATGTTCAATTCACTGATCTAGTGTTGTACTCTAAGCAGATGGAGGATATTTGCCCTTGCCTTCTCCCTTTTTGGTCCTCAATTCAAAGTAGACAGGGCAGCAGCGCACAGCCAAGGTAGCTTTAGCTGGACAGGGCAAGTGGGCTATAGGCCTACAACACAGAGTTGGAAAGATTAGCACCCCCAGCCCCAATGTTACTGCACAAAGCATTGACAATCTGAGGGATCTGTTACTTCCCCATTCCACAACAATAGTCACCTTTTGAGGCTCTTCCTGGAGAAGATATAGGTGGTATTTGTGATGTTTTCTCCTGCCTCCACACACCCAGCTGTAGACATAAAAAAGGGGACAGCGAGTTTCTTACCATGGCCTCTATTCACAAAGTATATCACACAGTACATTTCCATAAGGAGCCCCTGGTGTAAAAGTACTGAAGTTTCAGTGTGTTTAACTGAATCAAGTGCAACTGGACTTGGTATATCAAGTCCAGTTGCACTTGATTCAACTCCTTTGGATAACCATGACCTGGATGAATGAGAACATTCACAGACAGTGTGTTTAACTGCACACATACCTGGGGTGAGCAAGAATGATCCATCTGGTGTGAAGGAAAGGCGCCTAAAGAACGACCTCATACTGTCATCATGGAACATTCTGTAATGTTTGACCTGCAAAGAAAAGTGCAGTTTTAAGAAAAGAAAGTGTGCAACACATCCAACAGCGGACTTTGAAATTTGGGCTCATGTACTCTGGTAAACATGCCGATCCACTGACCTCTCCCTCTCCTGGTGATCCTGAGCACATCTTACTGACGCTGTAGGTCTTCTTCTTGGTGTGTGTGCTGTACACACGCATCACTCTGATCAGGAGTGCAAACACAGAAACAAACAGATCAGGGATTGGCACTAGCCGACAAACAAGCAGATGATATATTCATTACAGAACTGATTTATTATAGAATGGCTGAGAGCAGTCTGAAAGAGAATGCAGAGTCGGGTTATTCGCTACCTGTCACAGCTGAGAGTGACAACATATTGTCCCAGAGGATCCCAGGTCACCCCCTGCACATAGCTCTTATGATCATTGAGGATGCACAGTTTCTGGCCTGAAAAGAAAACCGGTAAACAATTTCTATTACTTCAAATATTTTACAGTGCACTGAGCATGTGTGTTGCAGAAATACTTAAATAACACAAAAATGCTTATCAAACCTTTGGTGACATCCCACATGATAGCTGTGTTGTCCACAGAACCAGATACCATGAAATTTCCATCGGGAGTCCAGCAGATGTCATAAACATCCTCGATGTGTCCCCTACAAACAAGATATTTCTCAGTTCAATAACCTCAAAGAAAATTATCAGCATAGCAAGACCAATTATTAACTCCAACAATGTTCTGTAGTGTATATGACTAGCCTTGAATGTTCAATCACAATGTCCAAAAAAAGTTGCACCGTTTCTAAATACAATGATTGTACAAACAAAAACAAGGTAGTCTGCTTTTGCCTTGAAATAGACTGGCAATGTGAATCCAGGCGAAAGCGATGTTCCCTTGTTGACTTCAACAAATTCACTTCATGAAGTGCATATAAAGAGGAGATCACAGGTTAAAGAAGAATATTTTTAAGCTTGGGCAAGACTTGATAATGTGTTTGAATGATGGGCATGAAAAAATATTTTAACATCTTTCAACAGAGTTTGGCAGTATGTGTCAGGGGTCAAGAGCTGCTATGCTGCAGAATTATTCATGCACAGCGGTGTCCTGTGTGTATTCAAACCGGTCCGCTAGCCAAAGGACATCCATCCAGTCAATGGCAATCAGTTCTCAAAAACAGCTTCGCTCAAAAACAGACAAAAGAAGTCAAATGAGGATGAAAAGCATAATTTGAGGGAATCGAGGCTGCTCTGGGCAGTGAAACTGGGTGTAAGATCATATTAGGAAGAGGTACCTAAGGGTTTGAACACTACGTATAGATCAAAGCAAGCTAGTAATGCCTTGAACTTTGCGGCAAAAACATTTTTAAGTGCTCCACCGATGGCACCGAGTTTGGAAGTGCACAAAAGTTCAGAAGAGTGTGTTTGATTTGTAGCAACAATGTCAAGGGCAGGAATGCTACCACTGACTACTGACACACTGGGGACAGCCAAACGCCAGCAGCCATAGCACCCTGTACCCTGGCTCTGCCAAATGACGGAAGCTAAGCAGGTATGGGCTTGGCTAGTACTTGGATGGAAGACCTCCCGGGAAAACTGTGTTGCTGCTGGAAGCGGTGTTGTTGGGCCAGTAGGGGGCAGTCTACCCTCTGGTCATAATAAAATCAACAAATATCAAATCCCAATGCCCCAGTGCAGTGACGGGGACACAGTGCTGTAGGAGATGCTGTCCTTCGGACGAGACGTTAAACCGAGGTCCTGACTCATGGTGGTCAATAAAGATCCCATGGCACTTACCGCAAAGAGAAGGGCATTTCCTGGTGTCTTGGCAAAATTCCCAACCTGGCTCTCTCCATCTGGCCACCGAATCATCCCCCCATGTAATTGGCTCAATGATTCCTCTCTCTACACCCCAAGCTGTTGTGTGGTGAGCGTTCTGGTGCAAAATGGCTGCTGTGCATCACCCAGGTGGGTGTTACACATTGGTGGTGGTTGAAGTGAGTTACCCCCTTCAATGTGAAGCGCTTTGGGTGTCTAGAAAAGCGCTATATATAAATGTAATGATTATTATTATTATCATTAAGTGACAACTTATCGTTGTAAGAGCGGAGGCATCTGCTTCAAATAAGTAGGCTGCAACATTAATGTAGCATAATGGCTCCATTATGACCATACACCTCAACACTTTGTCTAACGTTGTGTAGAATCAGTTCAATAACAAATGTCTGAAAAAGGTGGTAGTCCCGGGAGATTAAAGGCAAACAGACACGTTTACATTGGGTGAGACACCCGGATCCTGTCAGGATTAAATGGATGAGATGAGCTGAACCCAGAACTGACCCTTGTTTGGATGATTTTAAGACCCTGGGCCAGTCTGTGGTTCAGCAGTGTTGAGAGCCCAGCCCACCCTGCCTTATCTAACCTCCCTGCGCAACAGTGTGATAGAAATTTGCCATGAAAGAGTGGTATTTACAAAGTTGAGATGATGCAGAAGTGGCAAAAGAGAAGAAAACAATACTTAATATTATTCTGAAAAAATAAACAAACCAAAAAAAGGTTTCGGGGCGTCCAGGTAGCGTAGCGGTCTATTCCGTTACCTACTAACACGGGGATCGCCGGTTCAAATCCCCGTGTTACCTCCGGCTTGGTCGGGCGTCCCTACAGACACAATTCACAATTGGCCGTGTCTGCGGGTGGGAAGCTGCATGTGGGTGTGTGTCCTGGTCACTGCACTAGTGCCTCCTCTGGTCGGTTGGGGCGCCTGTTCGGCGGGGAGGGGGAACTGGGGGGAATAGCGTGCTCCTCCCACGTGCTACATCCCCCTGGCGAAACTCCTCATTGTCAGGTGAAAAGAAGCGGCTGATGACTTCACATGTATCAGAGGACGCATGTGGTAGTCTGCAGCCCTCCCCAGATTGACAGAGGGGGTAGAGCAGCGACTGGGACAGCTCGGAAGAGTGGGGTAATTGGCTGGTTACAATTTGGGAGAAAAAGATCCGAAAAAAAATAAAATTAAAGGTCTCACTTCCATTCAAGCTGAAAAAGAAATCTGTTGGCAAACAACAAACACACTGAGGGATTCAGTCCTTTGGTAACATGGAATATAAACATGATCAAGTCAAAGGGTATAGCTCTCAGCAGGGACCATTATGAAAGTACCCCAACATATGTATATGTAGGGCTGTTGGGTTGGTGCAGAAGGCAGTTGTATGGGACACTGCCAGGGGAAAGATTGGGATCAACATACTGGGATATTCCAGGGCCATGACCATGAAAAGGCCGGTTTGTTTGTTACACAGAAACAAAGCACAAATGGGAGCAAGATGTGACTCAAAATAAAAAAAAAACAAACAAACCCAGAGAATGGATATTTACACCCGAGTCTGCAAGAAGGTAAAAACACATTTTTTTAAACGGAAACAGACTTATTAAGAGTAGCATAAGTTGGTTGTTGCTAACCTTAGTGTCTTGACGACAGTCCAGCTCTCCTTGTTGAGCTGAGCATCTTCCTCCTCCTGGAATACCGGGGCCTGCTCTGGTTCTTTACTGTCATTCAATTTCCACAGAAGGATGGCAGCATCTACACCATACGGATCAAAATACGAACAATTTAGCACTGACAAATTACCACAGTAAAGCTCATTGTACAGCAGGGCTGCATGATACTCACGATTATTTTGACCGATATTGAGATCACGATTAGTCATTGGTTTAGGGACAAAATATTTTTATTGAACTTTCACATTTAAATAAACAGAGCACTGCTTTCACTTCCATGTTGTACTGCATTCCTGCAATTAGCAAATCTTTGCGTCAAAATAAGACTTATTCACCTGAATTCAGTGCATCTCCTAGAAGCAAAATATAAATAAAATTGTACCCAAAATATAGGATAACTAAAAATAAATATGCCATCACAGAATGCCACCAAATGAAAACTATTACAGCCTGTGCGGAAAAGGCAGTAACATAGTGTTTACAGGTTTTTGACAAGAAAAAACAGCCTGTCAACATTTTCTGGCTTGAGATGAGCAAAGGCAGGTCACTACATTTCCCCCAGTGCTTAAAACCCTCTCTGATGGGTTTTGGCTGGAATGCACAAGTACTTTTTTGCCAGTTTTGAGTCGCAGGTAGAGTTCCCGGTGTTCCCTCCTACAGTCCAGCGGGTCCTCCTCACGGTCAAGGTTACCAAAGCGTAGGTAAGAAAAATTTGTTCTCTGCATTTAACCCATCCTTATTGCATAGGAGCAGCGGGCAGCTGCAGCGCCCGGGACCAATTTCAATTCCTCTTTCCGTTGCCTCACTCAGGGGCACAGACAGGAGTATTAACCCTAACATGCATGTCTTTTTGATAGTGAGAGGAAACCAGAGCACCCGGAGGAAACCCACGCAGACACGGGGAGAACATGCAAACTCCATAGAGAAAAGGACCTGGGACGGCCTGGGGTTCGAACCCAGGACCTTCTTGCTGTGAGGCAACACTGGGCCACCGTGCCACTTGTTTTTCCTGGTGGGGTCTTGGTGTGGGTCCCTCAGCGATCTTGGAGAAGTTCCCCAAAGGCTTCTTTTTCTTTGAAGTGGGTGCATCCTCAGCAGTCTCAACGTAGGGATCAGTTGGGCCCATCTCCTTGGTAAAAAAAATATGAATACCAAATTCGTATTTCTTTATCCTTTGTGCCTCTGCTAGCTCTTTTTTACGCCTCCAGCTGTAGGAGAAACTGTTCACCATCTTTTTCAGAGGCCCACTGCATGGTCAATCCAAGGACCTGTCATTGCATTCTCTAAAAAAGAACATGAGAGATTCATATGTAAACTTGAAGCATCTGCAGCCATACATATGTAATAAACAATCCCCCATCATATTATTGTTATATTACGATTGTTATTAACAAAGTATTCACACAAATTAACACAATCACCAGATTACATAAAATTAATCTTCACAGATTACACAAAATATTTCAATTAATTACATGTGCTTTTTTTACCTTTATTTTTTAAATATATCCTGCTACTCACCTATTGCTAGATGGAGCCTGTGGCCAAAGCACCGGAGCCTCATCCATTTATTCAGAGAAGCTGCTGTCACAACATTTGATCTGTTGTCTGTCGTAACGCGGACAAGTCTCTCCTCCCCCAAGCTCCAAGAGACCGTCACTGCCCTCAGTCCCTGGGCAATTGATTCTCCTGTACAGTCTTGTGGGAAAAATGACGTTTGCAAGCATCGACTATTCATTTTAAAATCACCGTCGATGTAATGAATTGTCAGGCTCAAGTATGGCGCCATTGTTCTGTTTGGCCTGTCAGTGACAGTTGTAAAGTACTCGACAGCTGTGACATCCCTATTTTCCCTCGACGTTTTGCATACAGCGCAGGTTATTGCTCCACTTTGGCGATATAATTGTGTGAGGGGATCATATATCTTTTGTCTAGTGTGTTGACCACTTTCCTGAAGCTGTCATTGCTCACAGTGTTTATTGGACACATGTCATTGGCCAAATGGAATATGACTGCATTGGTTATTTCAGTCTGTCTTTGGGAGCTGGACGGATAGTGATGAGCTGTAGAGGTTCGCTGTTATAGATGTCTGCGTTGACGTTGGACAAGGACGGGGATTCAGTGAGGTAACGTCAGCGACGTTATTCTTCTTGACCTTCATGCATTCATCTTACTGCAGTTTGTAGTGTTTTTTCAGGTGACTGAACAGGTTAGTTGTGTTGCTTTGAGGTGCATACACAATTCCACGGCAGCTGATGATGTTTCGAGGGACTAGCTCTTCGTCTTCTGCTCCAGACATTTGATTTTCCTTTGACTCTTCTACTCTGGACTGCAGCCACAACATCCAGGAAATGCTTGCACATGCTGCCACCGCAGGGGGCACGCTCAGAGGCAACAGCTGTGATTGGCCTGGCAGTTGGTTCAGGAAGCGCTTGATTCGATATGCAGTGGAGCGTTCTATGAGCGGAGCATGCGTTTTAAACATCAATATCACAGTCGATGGTGTTCATTTAATTGTGGGAAGCCAAAATGGTGATTGCGATCAATATTAGATTAATTGCACAGCCCTACTGTACAGTATAGTGAAAACATAATATCAACGTGCTGACTATGCATGTGTGTTTGTGCGTGTGTGTATGTATGTATATACAAACCCCAATTTCAATGAAGTTGGGATGTTGTGTAAAATGTAAATAAAATCAGAATACAATGATTTGCAAATCCTTTTCGACCTATATTCAATTGAATACACTACAAAGACAAGATATTTAATGTTCAAACTGATAAACGTTATTGTTTTTTTTGTAAATATTCACTCATTTTGAATTTGATGCCTGCAACACGTTCCAAAAAAGCTGGGACAGGGGCGTGTTCACCACTTTGTTACATCACCTTTCCTTTAAACAACACTCAGTGAGCGTTTGGGAACTGAGGACACTAATTATTGAAGCTTTGTAGGTGGAATTCTTTCCCATTCTTACTTGTTGTACGACTTCAGTTGCTCAACAGTCCGGGGTCTCCATTGTTGTATTTTGGGCTTCAAAATGCACCACACATTTTCAATGGGAGACAGGTCTGGACTGCAGGCAGGCCAGTCTAGCACCCGCACTCTTTTACTACGAAGCCACGCTGTTGTAACACGTGCAGAATGTGGCTTGGCATTGTCTTGCTGAAATAAGCAGGGACATCCCTGAAAAAGGCGTCGCTTGGATGGCAGCATAGTATGTTGCTCCAAAACCTGTATGTACCTTTCAGCATTAATGGTGCCTTCACAGATGTGCAAGTTACCCATGATGCCATGGGCACTAACACACCCCCCATACCATCACAGATGCTGGCTTTTGAACTTTGCGCTGATAACAATCTGGATGGTCCTTTTCCTCTTTAGCCCGGAGGACACGACGTCCATGATTTCCAAAAACAATTTGAAATGTGGACTCGTCAGGCCACAGCACACTTTTCCACTTTGCGTCAGTCCATCTCAGATGAGCTTGGGCCCAGAGAAGCCGGTAGAGTTTCTGGGTGGTGTTGATATATGGCTTTGGCTTTGCATGGTAGACTTTTAACTTGCACTTGTAGATGTAGCGCCAAACTGTGTTAACTGACAATGGTTTCCTGAAGTGTTCCTGAGCCCATGTGGTAATATCCTTTACAGAATGATCTGTTTTTAATGCAGTGCCGCCTGAGGGATCGAAGGTCACGGGCATTTAATGTTGGTTTTCGGCCTTGCCGCTTACGTGCAGAGATTTCTCTGGATTCTCTGAATCTTTTGATGATATGATGGACTGTAGATGATGAAATCCCTAAATTCCTTGCAATTGTATGTTGAGAAACATTGTTCTTAAACTGTTGGACTATTTGCTCACGCAGTTGTTCACAAAGTGGTGAACCTCGCCCCATCCTTGCTTGTGAATGACTTAGCTTTTCGGGGACGCTCCTTCCATACCCAATCATGACACTCACCTGTTTCCAATTAACCTGTTCACCTGTGGAATGTTCCAAACAGGTGTTTTCTGAGCATTCCTCAACTTTCCCAGTCTTTTGTTGCCCCTGTCCCAGCTTCTTTGAAACGTGTTGCAGGCATCAAATTCAAAATGAGTGAATATTTGCAAAAAAGAATAAAGTTTATTAGTTTGAACATTAAATATCTTGTCTTTGTAGTGTATTCAATTGAATATAGGTCGAAAAGGATTTGCATATCATTCTATTCTGTTTTTTTTCACGTTTTACACAACGTCCCAACTTCATTGGAATTGGGGTTTGTATATACTATATATATATCCATCCATCCATTATCCAAATCGCTTAACCTGCTCTCAGGGTCATGGTGATAATAGAGCCTATTGGCGGCATGGTGGCGCAGTGGTTAGCGCAGTTGCCTCACAGCAAGAGGGTCCTGGGTTCGAGCCCAACCCAGCCCAGCTCAGCTCATCAATCATTATGTCAATATTATCATCAATTATCATCAATCATTATGGCATGAAACAGGCTTGTACTGTCTCATAAAGAATTTACTTGACTCACTGGATTTTATATATATATATATATATATATATATATATATATATATATATATATATATAGTAGTTCAAAGTGCACTGCGCACAAAAGCCATTTAACAACTTTGAGCTATAAAATATACGTATCTTTGCTCCTGAATTGTTGAGCCCTTTTTTCTATATCGAAGGTTTCATTGCAACATCCTGTGGACATATATATATATATATATATATATATATATATATATATATATATATATATATATATATATGTGTGTGTGTGTGTGTGTGTGTGTGTGTGTGTGTGTGTGTGTGTCCACAGGCTATATATATATAAATCAGATCAAGTTTCTATATTAGAAAATGAATCCACCAGATACAGATTCTGTTATACATCAAGAATTGCTTTCCTTAGTGCCAATTTTCCCCATTTGACATATATTATGCTTACCATTTGAAAACAATAGTAATGAAAATAAGCCATAATGTAAGTTTTCAGTTACAAAGATAGTATTTCAAGACATATGATAATCCTAAATCATAAATATGAGGCAAAAATAATTTTTTCAAATGGATATATAGAAAATTTTGGAATGAGACCCATCCCGTTTTACCAAGCATACTAAATGCAACTCTACCAGGCATTAAATGAAGGAGGTTTGTGTGTGTGTGTGTGTGTGTGTGTGTGTGTGAGTGAGAGAGACATACCATCTCCTCCTGAGGCAAGCAGCTCGCCTTTAGGACAGAAGCGTACGACGTTGACGGCCTTTGTGTGTCTGGCAAGGTTAGAGAGCAACTCCACAACTGCTTTTCCATCTGGGCCCATTTCTACCCGCCACAGCTGTATGGGAAGCAGAAGAAAATATTACTAAATGTAGGCTACACTTTAAATAGGCTGGGACGTGTGAAGCTCTATGTCTTACCATTTACTGGCCAAAGTGTCAATGGAGCCAAATTCAAAATGTTGCTACATTTTCACAGGTCGACTAGATGTTTTGAAAAACCTCTTGTTAACAACTGCTGGACTCAATAAGCTTGTCAGACCAGGACCAAAGATTTCCTGCATCTTTGCAATTTGTGAATTGATGTATTTATTTACGTGTTTACTTTGTAAAATGATAACCCCCGTTGAAATGAGCCATTCCATTTTCAAGGGGGTCCAGGAACAATGGTAATAATGGATAGTGTTTATTTCTCTACCTGACATTATATCACCTTACCACAGCTTTCTTTATGACCAAGACCAACTATCACCTGGACAATATCCCTACAATAGCTGTCAGCTTACTTAAACAACCCTCCCAAGATTTTCCTTCCAAAAATCTAATAGAACCGTTTATACTACCATCAATATTGATTTAAAAGCGGTTAATTATTGATCGGGAAATATTTTTATAATCATGTCAGACATACTTTCTTTGCAGCATTTTTTTTTTACTTTGCAGTTTATGACAAGACACTTTTCAGCCCCTGTACATCCATCCTATTTTCCACCACTCAGCATATCTCAGGCATTTAATTCTAGTTCATATAACTACACTACACTAGTGGAACCCTCAATCTATACAATTCCTTTATAACTTTGGGAAAGTGCATCACATCACGGTCGCAGTTTACACTGACTTGCATATGTTAATACTTCATTCCATAAAATAAAAGATGAGAACAAGTTGATTATTTGAGTTAAAACAGATATTATTTGCTGCTTGGTAGAACATACGTAGGTCTGCTAAATCTACTAGTGTAGGCTACTAAATGGATTTTATGTGTACTTGTTGAAAAAAAAAAACAAATTTATGAGATGTTCTCTCATACAAAAAGACAGACAGACAACAGCAAGCGGCATGGCTTGACCAGTAAACTCTCCAACACAATTTTTTCTTACAGATGCAACTATATTGCAGTCACAATCTTATTTAATAAGATATATAAACTCTCATTTTCAATAGAATAATCTATTGTACGTTACAATGGAACAAAATTTCAAATGTGTCCACAGCCATATAGAGACAAATTCCTGTGCATTTAAAGTACTATGCAATGAAAGTAAAGCAATTCTGTTGAAGACACAATGGTACATTTTTGTTACGGATTTACTTCCAAGTGTAAACAGTGAATCCCTTATCTCAATACTGTCTGGGTCTTTTATTCCTTCTCACCTCGATGCTTAGTAATAATACAAGACCCTACGTACATCTCTCTGCCAAGGATTTTAAGACCAAGCAACACATCTTGATGCAAGCCAGTTTCTCAATCCAGTTCTCGGGTACCACCATCAGTACTGCTGGTTTTCTGTCCTGCCAGTAGTTAATTATATAATCACCTGTAATTGCCAGTTATTCATCAGGGAGGCTGACTGGAGGCAATACTAGTGGTAGTCAAGGACCACACTGAGAACCACTGATGTAAAACAATAAAATACATTACTCTACCTTTTCACTGCTAAGGCTTCAATCAAGCGTATATGATCATTTGCTTATTACTCACTCTGACAGCGGTGTCCACCCCAGCTGTTGCGAGCCGATGGATGCGACCATCGGAGTTGCACTGGAAGTCCAGGCTGTAGACCGGCTCCTTGTTGTGCCATACAATCTCACACGTCACCACCTTCATTCTAATTAAGGATACCTGCTTCTTTGAAAAACAAATAACGATAAGAAGAATCAAATCAAATTTATTTGTATAGCCCAATATCACAAATTACAAGTTTGCCTCAGTGGGCTTAACAGCAACACAACCTGTCCTTAGACCCTCTCATCAGATAAAGAACAACTCCCTAAAAAAAACCCTTTAACAGGGAGAAAAAATAGGAAGAAACCTCAGGGAGAGCAACAGAGGAGGAATCTCTCTCCCAAGACAGACAACGTGCAATGGATGTTGTGTTTACACAATACAAATGAAAGAGGAACTTTATATGAAGTGACTGGTACTTTATATGAAATGACTGGTACTGTATATGAAGTGACTGGTACTGTAAATGAAGGGACTGGTACTGTATATGAAGTGACTGGTAGAAGAAAGCCACTTTATTTTGTCATTGTATGGTTACAATGAAATTTGTTTTCTGCACTTAACCCATCCTATTGTATAGAAGCAGTGGGCAGTTGCAGTGGCCGGGGACCAACTCCAGTTCTTCTTTCCACTGCCTTGGTCAGGGGCACAGGCAGGCATATTAACCTTAACATGCATGTCTTTTGGATGACGAGGGGTACATTACAATGTTTGAGTGGATTCAAGGCCCACCACAGCAGATGTTAGGGGTTCGAGTCCCACCTAAACAGCGCTGGGTTAAGGGTCACAGAAACGAGGCTTTGATTCCAGCGGTGGCAAGACCACAAACCCCAAATTAGCAATACGTCATCCTCCTGAGCAACACCTGCTTGGCCTCATGATTACGTCTTGTAAGTCTGTCATGATCTTATTTCAGCAGGATCTTGTATCCGTGCACTTTCAGTATGTAAAACGTATTGCACTTTAATGTGGCTAAATATGATGCCCAAAAATGACCGATGTACTGTCAACGACAATAATCATACAACTGTCACTGAATATTTCAATTTAACATAAAGGCGATTTAGAGTCTTTGACGCACATGGACATCTGATGGTTTTGCCAAGGCAGGGGCTTGTTTTACATTAGCCAGCACACTGGTGCGCCACTAAGCTAACCTTATAGAATCGTTATGTTATGCCAAGTTAGCATAGGCTGGGTTAAATGTGACGGCACGTAACAACCACATACCACCAAACGCATACGGGGTTAGCTAGCGGCTTATAGTTACAGTATCAGCAAACACGTTTCATACCTGGTTTTCTTTTAAAATACTGTTTTATCGCTATCCCTCTCTTTAGCCTGTCGTCGAGCGCCTGAACACTTTGTGGATCTCCCGCGTACCGCGTACTCAAAACTTCCGGTGCAGGAAGCTGACGTGATTGGTCCGAAACAAGGAAAAGAGAGGGCGCTTGGGTGAAGCGATTGGATAGGAATACCGGAAGAGAAAGTAGCAGCGGGCGCTTGGTTTTTAACCTTTATTTGAATGTTGCGGGTTTATAGACAGTCGTGTTTTCTTTTCTTCTTTTTCATAAAATGTCGTTTTTCTGTTGAGGCAATGAACTGGGGGAAATGGCGTCGGAGAGCGAAATTCGAAACGAAAACGAGGAACGAGGGGGTTTGCAAATGAGAAAAGGAAGACGAATACGTCGTATTGCTCAAGCGATTCTAGTGGATCATGAAGAACAGAGAACTATCTCGTCGTGTTGGCTCTCCCCTGCACTGAAACTCGGACGTTGTATTGTTGCAGTGTAAATAAAATTAAAAAAAACAACAACAAATGCACACGATACAACATGAATAAATAAAATGTTTTAAAAAAGTATCTCATTGGGATGAAAGCTGTGACCAGAGAAGACGGGATTTTGAAGGACCCACATGGCGTCTGGAAGTTCATAGGGGGGGAAAAACTTGGGAGATGTACGATCGACCTTGATAACTAGAAGTGGGATGGTTATCCCTGATTGTATCTCCAAGCGTCCTTAAAATCAGTGTATTTATAAATGATCCCTGTGACTTGCTTTCCACTCGAATTAAAAGCAGAGAAGAAGAGCGTGATACGTAAGTGGCGCGCCACTGTCAGTAGAGGCTGGGTTATTTCGGTGTGTTGCAGGCGTTTGTGAGGCAAGAAGAAGGAGGAGGGGGAAGGAGGACGGTAGTCCCGTGTTTGACTTTTGGAGGGGAATTGCCGGAAAGACTGGACCTCGGTTGTGTATTACAGGGCAATTTGTATATGAAACCGATGGTTGTTTTCGGTCGCTATGCCGCTGTGTTGTTTATAAGGGCGAGGGACCTGCAGTCCGTTAAGACTAGAAGAGGTCTCTTAGCTGAGTGATGAAACGTTTCTCTCAATAAACGCTGTGTCCAGATGAGCTGATTCCCCTTTCCGGGGTTTACTTGGATTATTAAGCACACATAAAGACGACATATTTGAATGTTTTTGACATTTCTGGAGAATATCTAGATGTCACACTGCGGGAAGGAATTGCATCAACTCAGACTGGGTCAGGAATGTAGACTGCACAATGTCGTGAATGGGACCAATTTAGTACTGCGAAATTACTTTTTTTGTTTAGTGGCGGTTGGCATCCATCTTTAAGGCCCATTACCGCCACCTACAGTATCAGTGTATAGGAGTATATATGGCATTAGGGCTTCTGAATGCTGGTTAATATTGTCCATCCAGAACGATCCCATTAATAACATTATCCATTCTTTAACCCAGACCCAGTTTTTTTTGAGCTGATGCAAATCCTTCACGCAGTGTGACAGGTCTTCTCCAGAAATGTCCGCGACATCCAACTATCTCCTGGCAGCCTCCAGCACAATCTTGAGTCTTTCCAACATCCCCTTTATTTCAGCAGCGCAATTTATGACCATGGCAACGGATGCCAAAAAAAAATCTTTTCTTGTCCATGCAAATATTCTGATCAGCTCCCTTCTTTGCAGTTTTACTGCTTAATTTTTCAGTTTCATACCACTTGTTGCTCATCACCTAACTGGAATATTCAGCATCGATTCCATCCCTCCTTTATCCAAGCCGCTTATCCCAATCGGGGCTGCGGGATGCCGGAGCCTATTCCAGAAGTCGTTGGGTGGCAGGCGGGGAGGCACCCTGGACGGGCGGCCAGTCCATCAAAGGGCTTTTCAGAATATTCGGCAGTAAAACTCTAAAAATGAGAGATCCTGATAGGGGAAAGACAATGCCTTGTATAGTTTGTGTCAAGTTTGCCTTTGAGATAGTTTTTGGTTTCACATTTTTATTCACTTTCAGTAAATATTTTTGTTTGATTCTTGAGAGATTTTGACCAATTATTATGAAACATCCCATAAAATGTAAAGCTCTGCATGTTGAACTTTCTTCGAGTCACTGTGTTCACTGTTTGTTAAAATGACAACGATAACCCTTACTGGGACATACAACATACTATTGACTATATTGTGTAGAAGCACATGTTGAGATGTTTAAGAGGATTATTGCCCCAGATTGTTTAGAATTAAAGAAGTTTACTTCAAGACATGCCCTTTGTATGTGACATGAAATTATTTGCAACATTAATCCCTACTAGACTGGTATTCTTTTCCCAAAGTCATCTTCAGGCACAAATGACCTTGAGTAACAATGGGACTAAGATCATCCCAGCCTTAAGACGGTTTTAGGAAATGGGGCTTTGGTCTTCAACCACAGTCTGAAGAATGACCTTGCTAGTGACACTCGCCAAGAAAGTGAGACTATCAGTCATACATGTTTGTGTAATCTGAACGTTATTAAGCTTTTCAAATGTAACTTGTTACAGTATGGATAAAGAAAGCTGCTTTTGAACAAGGCTCTGAACAGGATGAGAGAAAAAGGCATGAGACTGGGGGCATCATTCCATTTGTATTTTTATACTTTATTATTATAAAGTCACAGTGGAGGCAGACAGGAAATAGAGAAAGAGAGATGCAACAAAGGTCGCCAGCTGGATTCTAACCAGCAACCACATGAACCGTGTGCTATACGCTCTAACCATGGAGGTGCCCATTTGTTGTTGTTTTTTTGGGAGGGCGGGGGGCAAAAATCTGTACAAAATCAAACGCCCTGTCGGCCGAGCATTGTAGTTTCCCCTGAGAAAATTCAGACAAATCTAACATTTGGACTGAAGTATCTTACAGAGGTTGTAGCAACTGTTTATAGTAACCATCTCATTAAAAGAAGTACGAAGGACAAAGGATGAGTCACCTTCGCAGCCATGTGTAACAACAATAGATTGGTTACCGGCTAAATGATGGTTACCGGCTAAATGATGGACGACCTTGTACTGAAACATGTTTATAAATAAAATATGTTTATAAGGGTTGTAAATGCTGAGTGTTTGCTGCAGAGGAGGGCTGAAGGGATGTCCTGATTTGAGAAAAGAGAAGCTGCAGGGAGCAGCTGCACAGCCTGGGAGCAGAATGACCCCAGCATCCCTGCAGGAGACATGTGAGGGAAAAAGAGGAATTTTAACATCACTAAGCCGCTGGAGCATCTACACACAAACATTTAGACATGTACAGCACCAATTCCTCATGACTCACAACATGCATTTACCTGGGTTGGGGAGGGGGCTTCTCAGCTAATTAACGTTACAGGGATAGTCTAATTTGTACAGCCTGACTTTGTTTTTAATTTCAATCTGTGCAGCGGCTGCATCTGCGAGTGTTTATGCAGGGTAGAGGCTAGTTCCCATCGATGCAAAGAACGGAAATGGAGTAGAGAACTGTCAACTGAGCATGCGCGAAATGCCTCTACCACGCCTCCACACGCCCCGCGTAGCATCCAGGCGCTAGGATTCTAGGACGACCCACCCCTACTCTGCGTCTGATTAGCTAACTTTAACACTAACCCCGCCCTAACCCTAACCTACCCAAACAACGGGGGCGACGAGTACTTGCGCATGCTCAGTTGACCGTTCTCTGCATCGATGGGAACTAGCCTCTACCGCTTATGCAGCATGGGTATACCGCATAACAAGGCTAACGTTAACCAGGTAGGCTAACGGGTTTAGCGTTTTCGTCCTGGGCAATACGGGAAAATCACTATGACTCTCAGGCTATACGCTGTATATTTACATAAAGAGAGTCTTCCTCATGACTTGTTGACCCCTCTGCCAAATGTGCATGTAGAGGGAGAGACCGAGGACTCACCTGCAACAGCGGCATCTCCGCGCGGCCATGACCGGATGTAAGCTTTGGTTGCAGGCGTGGCGATAGGCGAGACGAGCGGCCCCCGCCAGCCAATCAGACGCAAGTTGAGGCGGGCGTTAGACCCCGCCCTCTCAGGGACCACTACTTCAGAAGCAGTTTGCGTTCGAAATGTTGCACTACCGCCTACCACTGGATTGAAAATAAGTCTCAATTCTCCTATCGAATTTAACCCCCCCCCCCTCCAAAAAAACCCCTTCTCTAATTTAACTTCTCAATCTAGGTAGGGTCCGAGGGCTTGAAAGCCTCTCAGCAGCCCCTGCACTGTCCAAAAACTCGCTCCTTCAACCTCTATCTCCATTCTCAGCAGCACAGTTCAGCACCATGGCCCAAAATGCCAACAACTTAACCTCGTCCTTACGAAAACGATATTCACCATGTAAAGCCCCTTGAGGCAAATTTGTGATATTGGGCTATACAAATAAAATGGACTTGACTTGACTCCTACCTGATTTGTTCCCCCTTGCTTCTGGAATATTTTCTTTCCTAGCTGCCTCCTTATGGCTTACTCAGCCTTCTCTCAGGCCTGATTCCCACGATTTCCATCTTTCTTTCTCACTGGACGGTCTGCTCGCCATGCCTCACGACCCCCCCCCCACACGTGGGTTCTTTTCCACAGTTTTCACCGCAGCACCTCCACATCCACCACACATCCCCACATCATGACAATTCTCACCATTTCCAGCGATTCCTGCTCAGAATCCTGGGTTTGGGAACAAATTTCCTTACTGACTGAAGAGGTCACATACGTGAGTGATTAAACGTTTCTCTCTCAATACACGTTGTGTCCAGATGAACTGATTCAGCTTTCTGTGATTTTTTTTTTAACCTGGATTACTGAGCATGCATAAAGACACCCTTACTGGGTAACTGATATGTGGTCCAAAAACACCTCGTCAGGCAAGAGTTCTGATTCAACATGCAATATAACAGAACTTGTTTCATACCTTTCTCCGTCAATCATCCTGAACCCAGATGGCAAAACTGCCTTGGTCCGGACCCGTCCCACATCCGACACTTTCATCCGACCCACATACCGCGCGGAATGATGGCACTTGGGCGGTCCGCTCCTGTTTGCCAGATCTGGGCCAGAAACAAACCATAGCAATGACGCATGTGCCACATATTTGCCAAAGGTGGCCCATATTTGTTTTGTGATGTTTGGGCCATGTTCACCATTTACCACACGGGGCCACTTCAGGGTCACATCCAGATCACATGTTGCCGAGAGCACCACATCTTTGCCAAAGAAGGCACATATTTGATTTGCTATTATACATGTGGGCCACTTCAGGCTCACATCCAGTTTGTCAGGGCCAGAAGAAGACCACCAGCGCCGCATCATTGCCTGAAGTGGCCCACATCCGGGTGCTATCCGGGAACAGCATGACTTTCTACAACTCTTGTTACATCCTTTAAATCTACTTGCATGGACCGCGTAGGGTACTCCATCACCGCGTAGGGTACTCCGTCACCGCGTAGGGTACTCCATCACCGCGTAGGGTACTCCATCACCGCGTAGGATACTCCATCACCGCGTAGGGTACTCCATCACCGCGTAGGGTACTCCATCACCGCGTAGGGCACTCCATCACCGCGTAGGGTACTCCATCACCGCGTAGGATACTCCATCACCGCGTAGGGTACTCCATCACCGCGTAGGATACTCCATCACCGCGTAGGGTACTCCATCACCGCGTAGGGCACTCCATCACCGCGTAGGGTACTCCATCAACAACGCCCTTTACTGGACCTCTTCTGATGCGTGGTAACCATGACACTTGGCAACCATCTAACCCTCAGATATCTCCACTGCTGTCCTCAGTCGTGTCTGTGACACACATCCCACAACGACCAATCCACTTCTGTTAAGATCAATTTCAACTCGCCAAGCTTGTCTTGAACCGAACTCGCCACGTCACGTTTGTCCGACAGAACTCCAGCCTGTCCTCGCTTGCGGTCCATTTTATCCCAGACCAGGTGGGCTTTTCTGAAGGTCTCCCTACCGTCACGATAACTTCAAATTTCCTTTCTTCCCTTTCCGCCGCAAACTTTTCTTCCTTGCATTTTTTTGACAGATTGCGATACCAACTTCAAGGTACATACCGCCACCTACCGTACCGGAGTATGTAGAACAGGCTCTAGTTTAATTTCTCTCCGCTGCTTATTTCAAACTCATCTTCCTCCATCTTCCTCCATCTTTCATGCGCTCTCCCGAACCTTCTGACCCACTATCTCACGCAGCCCAAGACACCCTCTCCATCCATCCATCCACACCCTGGACAGGCCACCGGGACATCACAGCCCCCCCCCACACACACCCACACCTAGGAACAATATCTGACTTATAAAATGAACAGACATGACTTTCACCATTGAATCTTAAAGGAATTCTCTGGAAGGAAAAATATGGTTAGTTACTTTAGATGGACTTCTTGGGGAATTCCGTTGCTGGTCGTGTTTTGGAGGATCCACGTGTCACCTGAACTGGTTTGGATACCAGTCTGCCCAATCAGGCTGTCGGGACAGTTTTTATCAAGGGGTTAGGACTGAACCGCCGCGTGAAACCAGCCCGTCACACAAAGGCAGGAATGGTTTGCTTAGGATGACCAAAAAACAAAAACAACAAATCCAATGTAACACAAAAACCATCACAACAAGTTTCCGTTTATGTGTAGGATATTTCTGTCCATCCACTCTTTGTAAAACAGCAACAACAACAACAATAATAAACGTTATTAAAGAATTTATCTGTGCGGTTTCATTTATTTTCTATTTCGAACATGTCGAAAAAAATAACAAAAACAGATAAAAACAATAAAATAAAATGAAATGAACAATAACAAACTCAATAAACAAATTCTCATAAACAACACAAATGTTACATGTCAAATAGGAGCAGGAGGAAGTAGACACTCATTTATTCCTACCCCTCATCCACTACTCACCAATTAACTTATAATCTTTCTTATTTACAATTTAGAAACAATTTTCCCAACTCTGTGTACAAGTCAGATCTCATTAGAGGTCCATAATAGAAATCTTAAAGAGTTATCACAGCCTTCCTCACCACTACACCTCTTAGAAATTAGGGGGGGGGGTTTCTAGATATTTTTGAACTGAATATTTGTACTTTGCTTGAGTTTCACATTAGGAAATGTCCTAATCTTTAAAAGATAATTTCATGATGTTTGTACAGCATATGAGACAGCTTCACAGGAAGCTTCTTCAGGTTCTAATCACATTCCAAAAGAACATTTAAGCCTCGGACAGAATTAATTAAGTTATCTGGAAAAGCACCTGGGGCTCTTGAGTAGGATTTGAGCCATTTCTATTTTATTGATCCATTCATAATGAATGGCTTTTAAGCCACCTTCATATAACCAAGACGGATTTTTAATTTATTCCAACTGAAATTAAAATTTAGTTGATTCACAGATTTTATAAAAATGAACTGGTCTAATACCTGGAAATATTGTAGCGAATTCGGGGGACACAACGCAACCACAAGGAGTGCTGGGGCCGGGAAGCGAACCCGTATCGCCCGCACCGCAGGAGACACGCTAACCGCTAGACTAAAGGGTCAGGCCCGCCAACCGGCGGCCAGCGTGTCTTCTTATCCATGCACGTTACAATACTTTCAGCCTTACTGAGGCAAGCACGGTGAAATACAGCGAAACCTCTTCTGTGTCCGAGAGTTTCAAATATTCTAGAATCCGTCAGTTTTCCCGCCAAATTTAAGGGAACTTCTTTATTCTAGATTTTTTGGTTTCATGTATCCCCAACTACCCCCCCCCCCGTGTTAACAGGGAGGTTATAAACCGTTTCCTGCCGCGATGGTTACAATCTGGCAACAGTTCGCGTTTGATAAACTTCAGAAACAACCCGGATGTTCTGGAGTAAACACCACGCTCGTGTTCTTTTCTTCTAGAACCTTCTCGTGTCGTCCGCGAACTGCGTGGCTGCTAATGGATTCTTTATCAAACGTCTTGACCCCACCAAGACTCTGACAGCTTTTTTATTTATTTGTGTGAACTACTAATAAGACACGTTAGCCCCCTAGCTAACGGGTCTGACCCTTTAGCCGAGCGGTTAGTGATGTCGCCTTGTGGCGCAGTACACAACGTATCGAATCCCGCACCGGGCAAGAAAATAACTAGTTACATTTGTTTGTTTATTTGTCAGCAAATTGGCATTTCCGCTGACAAAGTAAACAGACCCGGACAAACTGGGCAGCACCGAACTCTGCACTCGCTAAAATCCAAACGGTTTGTGGTACCGGAAGGCAAAGGCAACCGTGCAGCGTGTGTCACAGCTGTAAACGCTGGGCTGTGAATTGACGTCATATCACATCGAAGGACTTATAAGTCTGCAACCAAATCCTGGTGACGCGTGACGTCACGAGCGGATAACGCCAAACTGAGTTGGGCCAATAAGGCAAGTCAGTTTTATTTGTGTAGCCCAATAATCACAAATTACAAATTTGCCTCAAGGGGGCGTTACAGCAACACAACATCCATCCATCTATTATCCAGACCGCTCATCCTGCTCTCAGGGTGGCGGGTATGCTGGAGCCTATCCCAGCAGCCACTGCGCGGCAGGCGGGGGGGGGGACACCCTGGACAGGCCGCCAGGCCATCACAGGGCGAAACTGAAACCATTTTGTGTCATTACTGAAACGGTAGCGCCGGACTCAACTGACACATATTGTGTGTGTGTGTGTGTGTGTGTGTGTGTGTGGTGGGGGGGGGGGGTCAGGTGTTTTCCAATAAAACTCACAGCTTCAGGAAATCCAAATATATTGTAACGAATTCGGGGGGGGCAGTCCGAGATAACGTCACCACAGCCGGGACGCGAACCCGTAGCTCCTGCACCGCAAGCGACAACGTTAACCAGTCGACTAAAGGGTCCGACCCGTTAGTCAAGGACCAACGTGTCTACTTATCCAGGCACGTTATAACATTTCCCTACACTGAAAGCTGCTTACAGGAGTCATCACCACCACGCCCTTCACACACAATTCTCCTCTGCCTGTCAGACAAGACTTTGTTGCCCCTTTTTCTGCCCAGTTACCCCACTCTTCCGAGCCGTCCCGATCTCTGCCGATCCGGGGGAGGGCTGCAGACTACCACACGCCTCCTCCGATACACGTGGAGTCACCAGCCGCCTCTTTTCACCTGACACTGAGGAGTTTCACCAGGGGGACGTAGCGCGTGGGAGGATCACGCTACCCCCCCCCCCTCGAATAGGCGCCCCGGCCGACCTGGGGAGGCGCTAGTGCAGCGACCAGGACACACACCCGCATCCGGCTTCCTACCCGCACACACGGCCAGCTGTGTCTGTGGGGATGCCCGACCAAGCATGAGGTAACACGGGGATTCGAACCGGTGATCCTCGTGTTGGTAGGCGACGGAATAGACCGCCACGCGCCCCCCCCGTCAGACAAGACTTGTCAGTTAAAAGTTTGAGCCCAACCCCCCCCCCCCAATTCCTTTAACCTGCTGTCACTCTTACCCGGAAACTTCCTGTCACGCGCATTCAGCTGACATTATTATTTCCTTTGCCAACGGCTCGTGCCCCCTGAGTGAACGCCACTACCTTCAGACGTCCTCCCGTGGTCTTCAGTACAGTCTCCCCCCCCCCCCCCCCATCTAAACAAAAACCCGTATCACACAACTCCTTCCCCCACAATCTCACAACAGCCTCTTCTCAACCCCGGGAGTCAGCTACGGGCTGTCCTCGGGGGAGGTAGACTTCCTGGGTCTTAAGAGGACTTCTTTCAGCCCCTTCAGCAGACTGGCCGGCCAGATTAGCGGGTCGAGGAAGACCCTGAGCCGGGCTTGCAAACGACCCCGTGGGTCGTTAATACAAGCAGCTTATTACGACCTCTAGCGGTCGTGTAAATAACGACAATCTGGTGTCTCGGGTGCCTCGTCATCATATGACCTTTGACCTTCGTTCCCGACGAAAACGCGACGAGCGAGCCAAGCACTATTCGCGCTGTTGTAAACTGTTGGTTTCGTCACAAATCTCCCCAAGCTGCGTTTGCGTCCTTTTACGCCTTCACTTCGCACGAGCGACAACGAGAACTTCATAATTAGCCGCGCTGCAGGGTAGGAACCACCCACCCACGTGGAGGTTTGGGCCGCGGGACGCGTTGTGATTGACACGGTGCAGTCTCTCTTCTCAGAGACCGATAGGGCGGTGGTGCTCTTCCCCTCCTTACCTCGTGTCTTCCGGCTCTCGTCCCATCCAAGGCCGTTTCTCCAGCGAGTGTGTACAGACTTACCACACCGAGTCTGCCAGCAAACAACGGCTGACAACAGGCCTTCATTTGCACACCTGGAGAGGACGCCTTATAACACCACCTTTGTTCTGCTACACGTGGACTTGAAGCATCCACCCATCCATTATCTGAACCGCTTATCCTGCTCTCAGGGTGGCGGGGATGCTGGGGCCTATCCCAGCAGTCACTGGGCGGCAGGCGGGGAGACACCCTGGACAGGCCGGCAGGCCATCACACACACACACACACACACATTCATACCTAGGGACAGTTTTAGTGTGGCCAATTCACCTGACCTTTGGCCTGTGGGAGGAAACCGGAGCCCCCGGAGGAAACCATGCAGACATGAGGGGAACACGCATACATGCGTGGTGAAAGATTAAAAGTAAGTAAACATCAAGTATGAATTGCCCTCACACGGCCCTGTGTGATGGCCTGGCGGCCTGTCCAGGGTGTCTCCCCGCCTGCCGCCCAGTGACTGCTGGGATAGGCTCCAGCCTCCCCGCCACCCCGAGAGCAGGGTAAGCGGTTTGGATAATGGATGGATGGGCAAAGATTAAAAGTAAGCAAACATCAAACATGGATTGTTCTCATCGCCCCCTGTGTAACTCACTCAATGGTTCCTCCCTCTGATGTGTGGGGAGCGTTCTGGTGCAAAATGGCTGCCGTGCATCAGCCAGGTGGCGCTACACACCGGTGGCGGTTGAGGTCTCCCCCCCTTCACTGTGAAGCACTTTGGGGGTCTTCGTAAAGCGCTATATAAATGTAATGATTATTATCTTGCCCCCATCCGTCCCCACACAAATCAAACCCATCACTTAACCAGTGAGATCCATTTTTTTGTACAGAAATTAAATCATTTCCCAGTTCTCAGATGATAAATAATAATAAAAGAAAACATGTATTTAAGAAAAAGAAAAAAAAACTTGGCGTCCGGCTTGGTCGGGCTTCCCACCCACAGACACAATCGGCCGTGTCTGTGGGTGGGAAGCCCGATGTGGGTGTGTGTCCTGGTCGCTGCACTAGCGCCTCCTCTGGTCGGGGGGGGGGGGCTTGGGGGGAATAGCGTGATCCTCCCACGCGCTACGTCCCCCTGGGGAAACTCCTCACTGTCAGGTGAAAAGAAGCGGCTGGCGACTCCACATGTATGGGAGGAGGCATGTGGTAGTCTGCAGCCCTCCCCGGATCGGCAGAGGGGGTGGAGCAGAAACCGGGACGGCTCGGAAGAGTGGGGTAATTGGCCAAGTACCATTGGGAAGAGAAAAAAAAAGGGGGGGGGGAGTAAATGAACAAGATGAGCACTATTAAAAGAATACGATGTATGTACAAGTGCTAAAGTGTCACAGCAAAAACCTTGGTTATCATCCATCATCTGAACCGCTTATCCTGCTCTCAGGGTCTCGGGGATGCTGGAGCCTATCCCCGCAGTCACTGGGCGGCAGGCGGGGAGACACCCTGGACAGGCCGCCAGGCCATCACACAAGGGCAACACATACACACACACACACACACACACACACACACACACACACACACACAGACTCATACATAGGGACAATTTCGTACGGCCGAGTCACCTGACCTACATGTCTTTGGACTGTGGGAGGAAGCCCACACAGACACGGGCAGAACATGCAAACTCCACACAGAGGACGGCCCGGGACGACCCACCAAGGTGGGACTACCCCGGGGCTCGAACCCAGGACCTTCTTGCTGTGAGGCAGCCGTGCTAACCCCTGCGCCACCACCTTGGTTATTATGCATCGTCTCCAAAAAAAAAAGACCAAATAAATAAATAAAATAAATAAATAAACCCCCAAAAAACAAGCTCCTTTATAATTGATGCAAAATAACTGACCGAAAAACAATTTGCGAAGTCAGCGCGAAG